>NC_017609.1:140000-145000 GCF_001263595.1 Phalaenopsis equestris | reverse complement strand
ATCGGTTTTTTAGCAAGGTACGGAATGTATTGTCAAATATTCAATATGATTCCACAAGATCTATTTTCGTTCAAGTAACGGATTCTAGCCAATGGAAAGGATCTTCTTCTGATCAATCCAGAGATCATTTCGATTCCGTTAGAAATGAGAATTCAGAATATCACACATTGATCGATCAAACAGAGATTCAGCAACTAAAAGAGAGATCGATTCTTTGGGATCCTTCCTTTCTTCAAACGGAACGAACAGAGATAGAATCAGATCGATTCCCGAAATGCCTTTTTGGATCTTCCTCCATGTCCTGGCTATTCACAGAACCTGAGAAGCGGATGAATAATCATCTGCTTCCGGAAGAAATCGAAGAATTTCTTGGAAATCCTACAAGATCAATTCGTTCTTTTTTCTCTGACAGATGGTCAGAACTTCATCTGGGTTCGAATCCTACTGAGAGGTCCACTAGAGATCATAAATTGTTGAAGAAAAAACAAGATGTTTCTTTTGTCCCTTCCAGGCGAGCGGAAAAGAAAGAAATGGTTGATATATTCAAGATAATTACGTATTTACAAGATACCGTCTCAATTCATCCTTCGGAACCATATCACATCCCGGATCTGGTTCCGAAGGATGAACCGGATATGGACAGTTCCAATAAGATTTCATTCTTGAACAAAAATCCATTTTTTGATTTCTTTCATCTATTCCATGACCGGAACAAAGGGGGATACGCGTTACGCCACGATTTTTTTGAATCAGAAGAGAGATTCCCAGAAATGGCGGATCTATTCACTCTATCAATAACCGAGCCGGATCTGGTGTTTCATAGGGGATTTGCCCTTTCTATTGATTCCTACGGGTTGGATCAAAAAAGATTCTTGAATGAGGTATTCAACTCCAGAGATGAATCGAAAAAGAAATTGGTTCTACCTCCTCTTTTTTATGAGGAGAATGAATCTTTTTCTCGAAGGATCAGAAAAAAATCGGTCCGGATCTACTGCGGGAATGAGTTGGAAGATCCCAAACTAAAAACAGCGGTATTTGCTAGCAACAACATAATGGAGGCAGTCAATCAATATAGATTGATCCGAAATCTCCAATATTATGGGTACATAAGAAATGTATCGAATCGATTCTTTTTAATGAATAGATCCGATCGCAACTTCGAATATGGAATTCAAAGGGATCAAATAGGAAATGATACTCTGAATCATATAACTATAATGAAATATACGATCAACCAACATTTATCGAATTTGAAAAAGAGTCAGAAGAAATGGTTTGATCCTCTTATTTCTCGAACTGAGAGATCCATGAATCAGGATCCTGATGCATATAGATACAAATGGTCCGATGGGAGCAAGAATTTCCAGGAACATTTGGAACATTTCGTTTCTGAACAGAAGAATCCTTTTCAAGTAGTGCAAGTAGTGTTCGATCAATTACGTATTCATCAATATTCGATTGATTGGTCCGAGGTTATCGACAAAGAAGATTTGTCTAAGTCACTTCGTTTCTTTTTGTCCAAGTCACTTCTCTTTTTGTCCAAGTCACTTCTCTTTTTGTCCAAGTCACTTCGTTTCTTTTTGTCCAAGTCACTTCCCTTTTTCTTTGTGAGTATCGGGAATATCCCCATTCATAGGTCCGAGATCCGCATCTATGAAATGAAAGGTCCGAATGATCAACTCTGCAATCAGTTGTTAGAATCCATAGGTGTTCAAATCGTTCATTTGAAGAAATTGAAACCCTTCTTATTGGATGATCATGATACTTCCCAAAGACCAAAATTCTTGATCAATGGAGGAACAATATTACCATTTTTGTTCAAAAAGATACCAAAGCGGGTGATTGACTCATTCCATACTAGAAAGAATCGCAGGAAATCCTTTGATAACACGGATTCCTATTTCTCAATGATATCCCACGATCGAGACAATTGGCTGAATCCCGTGAAACCATTTCATAGAAGTTCATTGATATCTTCTTTTTATAAAGCAAATCGACTTCGATTCTTGAATGATCCACATCACTTCTGGTTCTATTGTAACAAAAGATTCCCCTTTGATGTGGAAAAGACCCGTATCAATAATTATGATCTTACATATGGACAATTCCTCAATATCTTGTCCATTCGCAACAAAATCTTTTCTTTGTGCGTCGGTAAAAAAGGATCTCTTTTTTTGGAGAGAGAGACTCTTTCACCAATCGAGTCACAGGTATCTGACATCTTCATACCTAACGATTTCCCACAAAGTGGTGATGAAACGTATAACTTGTACAAATTGTACAAATCTTTCCATTTTCCAATTCGATCCGATCCATTCGTTCGTGGAGCTATTTACTCGATCGCAGACATTTCTGCAACACCTCTAACAGAGGAACAAATAGTCAATTTGGAAAAAACTTATTGTCAGCCTCTTTCAGATATGAATCTATCTGATTCAGAAGGGAATAACTTACATCAGTATCTCAGTTTCAATTCAAACATGGGTTTGATTCACACTCCATGTTCTGAGAAGTATTTACCATCCGGAAAGAGGAAAAAACGGAGTCTTTGTCTAAAGAAATGCGTTGAGAAAGGGCAGATGTATAGAACCTTTCAACGAGATAGTGCTTTTTCAAATCTCTCAAAATGGAATCTGTTCCAAACATATATGCCATGGTTCCTTACTTCGACAGGGTGCAAATATCTCAATTTCACCCTTTTAGATACTCTTTCAGACCCATTGCCGATACTGAGTAGTAGTCAAAAATTTGTATCCATTTTTCATGATATGATGCATGGATCAGATATATCATGGCCAATTCCTCAGAAGATTCTTCCACAATGGACTCTGATAAGTGAGATTTCGAGTCAATGTTTACAGAATCTTCTTCTGTCCGAAGAAATGATTCATCGAAATAATGAGTCACCCGTTCCATTGATATGGGCACATCTGAGATCAACAAATGCTCGGGAGTTCCTCTATTCCATCTTTTTCCTTCTTCTTGTTGCTGGATATCTCGTTCGTATACATCTTCTCTTTGTTTCCCGAGCCTCTAGTGAGTTACAGACAGAGTTAGAAAAGATCAAATCTTTGATGATTCCATCATACATGATGGAATTTCGAAAACTTCTGGATAGGTATCCTACATCTGAACTGAATCCTTTCTGGTTAAAGAATCTCTTTCTAGTTGTTCTGGAACAATTAGGAGATTCTCTGGAAGAAATACGGGGTTCTGCTTCTGGTGGCAACATGCTATTGGGTGGTGGTCCCGCTTATGGGGTCAAATCAATACGTTCTAAGAAGAAATATTGGAAGATCAATCTCATCGATCTTGTAAGTATCATACCAAATCCCATCAATCGAATCATTTTTTCGAGAAATACGAGACATCTAAGTCGTACAAGTAAAGAGATCTATTCATTGATAAGAAAAAGAAAAAACGTGAACGGTGATTGGATTGATGATAAAATAGAATTCTGGGTCGCGAACAGTGATTCGATTGATGATGAAGAAAGAGAATTCTTGGTTCAGTTCTCCACCTTAACGACAGAAAAAAGGATTGATCAAATTCTATTGAGTCTGACTCATAGTGATCATTTATCAAAGAATGACTCTGGTTATCAAATGATTGAACAACCGGGATCAATTTCCTTACGATACTTAGTTGACATTCATCAAAAGGATCTAATGAATTATGAGTTCAATAGATCCTGTTTAGCAGAAAGACGGATATTCCTTGCTCATTATCATACAATCACTTATTCACAAACCTTGTGTGGGGCTAATATTTTTCATTCCCCATCTCCTCATGGAAAACCCTTTTCGCTCCGCTTAGCCCTATCCCCTTCTAGAGGTATTTTAGTGATAGGTTCTATAGGAACTGGACGATCCTGTTTGGTCAAATATCTAGCGACAAACTCCTATGTTCCTTTCATTACGGTATTTCCGAACAAGTTCCTGGATGACAAGCCTAAAGGTTATCCTATTGATGATATCGATATTGATGATAGTGACGATATTGATGATAGTAATGATGACCTTGATATTGATAAGGAGCTGCTAACTATGACGAATGTGCTAACTATGTATATGACGACGAAAATAGACCGATTTGATATCACCCTTCAATTCGAATTAGCAAAAGCAATGTCTCCTTGCATAATATGGATTCCAAACATTCATGATCTGCATGTGAATGAGTCGAATTACTTATCCCTCGATCTATTAGAGAACTATCTCTCCAGGGATTGTGAAAGATGTTCCACTGGAAAGATTCTTGTTATTGCTTCGACTCATATTCCCCAAAAAGTGGATCCCGCTCTAATAGCTCCAAATAAATTAAATACATGCATTAAGATACGAAGGCTTCTTCTTCCACAACAACGAAAGCACTTTTTCATTCTTTCATATACTAGAGGATTTCACTTGGAAAAGAAGATGTTCCATACTAACGGATTCGGGTCCATAACCATGGGTTCCAATGCGCGAGATCTTGTAGCACTTATCAATGAGGCCCTATCAATTAGTATTACACAGAAGAAATCCATTATAGAAACTAATACAATTAGATCAGCTCTTCATAGAAAAACTTGGGATTTTCGATCCCAGATAAGATCGGTTCAGGATCATGGGATCCTTTTCTATCAGATAGGAAGGGCTGTTACACAAAATGTACTTCTAAGTAATTGCCCCATAGATCCTATATCTATCTATATGAAGAAGAAATCATGTAAGGGAGGGGATTCTTATTTGTACAAATGGTACTTCGAACTTGGAACGAGCATGAAGAAATTAACGATACTTCTTTATCTTTTGAGTTGTTCTGCCGGATCGGTCGCTCAAGATCTTTGGTCTTCATCCAGACACGATGAAAAAAATTGGATCACTTCTTATGGATTCATCGAGAACGATTCTGATCTAGTTCATGGCCTATTACTATTATTACTATTAGAAGTAGAAGGCGCTCTGGCTCTGGCGGGATCCTCACGGACAGAAAAATATTGCAGTCAGTTTGATAAT
>NC_017609.1:112500-122500 GCF_001263595.1 Phalaenopsis equestris | reverse complement strand
TGAGAAATTATATGGGTCGAATCTTTAGTATCCTCTTATTTCTTACCTGTGTTTACTCTTTAGGCAAAATGCCGTCACCTATTGTCACTAAGAAACTGAAAGATAAAGAAACCTCAGAAATGGAAGAAGGGGGAAAAAGAAAAGAAGAAAATGATGTAGAAACAACTTATGAAATGAAGGAGACTGAACAAGAAAAAGAGGAATCCACCGAAGAAAAACCTTCCTTTTGTTCGGAAGAAAAGGAGGATCTGGACAAAATAGATGAAACGGAAGAGATCCGAGTGAATGGAAAGGAAAAAACAAAGGATGAATTTAACTTTAAAGAGGTATACTATCAAGATAGCCCGGTTTACGAAGATTTTGATCTGGAAACCCATCAAGAGAATTGGGAATTGGGAAGACTGAAAGAAGAGAAAAATAAAAGATTGTGGGTTGAAAAAATTTTTGTCACTTTTTTTTTTGATTATAAGCGATGGAATCGTCCATTACGATATATAAAAAATGATAAATTAGAAAATGCTTTACGCAATGAAATGTCACAATTTTTTTTTTTTACATGTGCAAGTGATGGGAAACAAATAATATCCTTTACATATCCGCCCAGTTTATCAACTTTTTCGGAAATGCTAGAACGAAGAATTTCTTTGTACATAATAGAAAAACTATATGACGAAGATCTTTATAATTCTTGGATTTATGCTAATGAAAAAAAAAGTACAATTTGAACAATGAATTGAGAAGCCGAATCCAAATTCTAGAACAAAATGAGAGATCCTCTAGTCTGGATATGCTTGAAAAAAAAACCATATTATGTGATGATGAAAAAAAAAAGAAATGCTTGCCAAAAGCTTATGATCCTTTTTTCAACGGACCATATCGAGGAACGAGAAAAGAATTAGATTCACGTGCAATCATGAATACTTATACAGATACAGAAGATTTAGTAGAATTTTTTTTTATAAATAAGATTCATGATTTACTTCTTAATAATTCCGTAAAACTTCATCGTCAATCATTTTTAAATTCTACAGAAGAAAAAAGACTTGATTCAGAAAGTGAAGAAAGATATTTTCAATTTTTATTTGATGTAATTACAACACATACAAAAGATCAAAAAATAATAAAAAAGAAATCTATTGGAATTAGAAAAGAAGAAATCAGTAAAAAGGTTTTTAGATGGTCATACAAATTAACCGAGAATTTGGGAGAAGAAGAAGAAAATGAAGAAGATTTGGAGGAAGAATATTATGAGATTCATTCAAGAAGAGCCAAACTTGTGATAATTTATAACGATAATGATCAGAATACCAATTATCTTTCTAGTATTCTGAATACTAGTAACAATGATGAAAAGGATGATCAAATGGAAGAGATAGTTTTGATACGTTACTCACAACAATCGGATTTTCGTCGCAATCTAATCAAAGGATCCATGCGCGCTCAAAGACGTAAAACAGTTATTTGGAACCTCTTTCAAGCAAATGTACATTCTCCTCTTTTTTTGGATCGTCTAGACAAAACATCTTTTTTTTCGTTTTTTGATATCAACGAAATTAAGAATCTAATTTTTAGGAATTGGATGGCGAGAGAACAAGAATCAGAATTAAAAATTTCCTATTTTGAAAATGAAGATAAGAAAGAAGAAAAGGAAGAAGAAAATAAATATAAAAATGAACAGATAGAAGTATCAGAAGCTTGGGATACCTTTATATTTACTCAAGTAATAAGAAGTTTGATGTTAGTAACCCAATCTTTTCTTAGAAAATACATTATATTGCCTTCATTAATAATAGCCAAAAATCTTTTCCGTATTTTATTATTTCAAATTCCCGAATGGGACGAGGATTTTAAGGAATGGAATAGAGAAATCTATATTAAATGCACCTATAACGGTGTTCAATTATCAGAAACAGAATTTCCCCAAGCTTGGTTAATAGATGGTATTCAGATAAAGATTTTATATCCTTTCTGTCTAAAACCTTGGAGAAAATCTAGGGCACGATCTCATCAGAAAGATCTAATGAAAAAAAAAGAAAAAAAAACAAATTTTTGTTTTTTAACAGTCTGGGGAATGGAAGCGGAACTTCCCTTTGGTTCTCCCCGAAAACGACCTTTCTTTTTTGAACCTATTTATAAAGAACTTCAAAAAAGAAAAAAAAAGGTGAAAAAGAAATTTTTACAACTTCTAAAAAAAAAAAATCCTTTCTAAAAGTTAGAAAAGAAAAAAAAAAGGAGTCATCCAAATAGTTCGAATTATCAACCTAATAATGAAAAAACTGGATAAAGTAAATCCAAATTTATTATTTGAAGTGAAGAAAGAAAAAGTATATGAACCGAACGAAAATAAAAAAGATTTCAAAAGAAATATTCCTAGCGAATCATCCGTTCTAAATCAAACGATAAATTGGTTCAATTATTCACTAATAGAAAGAAGAATGAAAGATCTTTCTGATAAGACAATTCAAATCAGGAATCAAATTGAAGGAATTGCAAAAGACAAGAAAAAAAAAGAAATAGTTCTAATTTATGATAATAAATATGATAATAAAAGATCGGGATTACAGAAGCATATTTTGAAAATATTAAAAAAGAAAAGTATCCGATTAATGCGTAAATCACATTACTTTATCAAATCATTCATTGAAAAAATATACATAGATATTTTTTTATGTACCATTACCATTTCTAAGATCAATACACAACTTTTCTTTGAATCAACAAAAAAGATCTTTAATAAATCCATTTACAACAATGAAATAAATAAAATAAAAATAAATAAAGAACAAGAAGGAATTGATGAAAGAAATCAAAATACAATGAATTTTCTTTTGACTATAAACAAATTGTTTTCAAATATTGATAATACTAAGACTAGCAATAAAAATTCCAATACTTATTGGAACTTATCTTCCCTATCCCAAGCATATGTTTTTTACAAAATATCCCAAAACCAATTACTTAATAAGTATCATTTGAGACCTGTATTTCAATATCAAGGGAGCTATCCTTTTTTTAAGGATAATTTAAAAGACTATTGTATGATACACGGAATATTTAATTCTAAATCAAGACATAAGCAAATTAATACGTTTGTAATGAACGAATGGAAAAACTGGTTAAAAAGTTATTATCAATACGATTTATCTCAAAAAAAAAAGTATCAATTAGTACCTAATGAATGGAGAAATAGAATTGATAAACATCGTATGATTCAAAACAAGGAATCAAACCAATTGGATCTCTATAAAAAATACCGATTCATTTATTCCATGAAAGAAAATGACTATGCAGAGAATTCATTTATGAATAAAAAAGATAAATGGAAAAAACATTACAGATATGATATTTTATCATATAAATACATAAGCCTCCCTAATTTATACATTTCTGGATCAACATTAGAAAAAAACGGGGACCAAGAAATTACATATCATTTCAATACATCGAAACCTGAATCATTTTATGTATTGGTAAGTATACCTAGTAATGATTATCTAGAAAAAGGATTTCTTATTGATAGGAATACTAATTTGGATTTGGATAGAAAATATTTTGATTGTAGAATTCTTCATCTTTGTTTTCTAAATAATATTGAGAATAATATGGATATCTGGATCAATGCACATATTGGCATCAAGATTCATAAAAATACTAAGACTGAAATTAATAATTTCAACAAAATGGAAAAAAAAGATCTTTTTTTTCCTACAATTCATCAAGAGATCAAAACATGCAATTTCATTTTTGAGTGCATGGGAATGAATAAAAAAAGGTTCTATGATAATGATATCGTATCCAATCATGATACTATATCCAATCTAGAAACTTGGTTCTTCCCAGAATTTGTACTACTTTTTGATGTATATAAAATTCAACCTTGGATCATCCCAATCAAATCACTCTTTTTTCATTTTTCTATAAATGAAAGAATTAACGTAAAATCATCTAAGAAAAAAAAAGATCTTGAATTAGTAAAATCCAAGCAGGAAGAAAACCAACAAGAGGTCCAAAGAAATTTTGTATTGAATCTACTAAACCAAAAGAATAAAAAAGCTGTTGAAGAAGATTACGCAAGCTTAGAAATAAAAAAAGGTATAAAAAAAAACAATATAAGAGCAAGAATGAAATGGAACTAGATTTCTTTTTGAGAAAATATTTTCTTTTTCAACTAAGATGGGGTGATCATTTGAATAAGAAAATAATGAAAAATATAAGGGTATATTGTCTCCTACTTAGACTGATAAATATAAAGGAAATTGCTATATCTTCGATTCAAAGAAGTGAAATTAATCTAGATGAAATGTTGATTCAAAGGGACCTAGTTCTTGCAGAATTGATAAGAAAGGGAATAGTTATTATTGAACCAATTTGTCTATCTATACGAAGGGATGGAAATTCTATTATATATCAAACTATGGATATTTCATCAGTCGATAATAAGAAGTACCAAACAAATAAAAAATACACAAAAAAAAGAATTGAGAAAGGGGGGTTTGAAAAATCCATTGCACAACACAGCAACCTATTTTTGAGTGGAGACAAAAATCATTATGATTTACTTGTTCCTGAAAATATTCTATCCCCCAGACGTCGTAGAGAATTTCGAATTCGAATTTGTTTAAATTCCCAGAATTTTCATGTTGTGGATAGAAATCCAAGATTTTGCAATGAAAATAAAATAAGAAACTGTGGACAATTTTTGAATGAGAACAAACATATTAATACAGATACAGATAGAAAAAATTTCATTAAATTCAAATTGTTTCTTTGGCCCAATTATAGATTAGAAGATTTAGCTTGTATGAATCGCTATTGGTTTGATGCCAATAACAGCAGTCGTTTCAGTATGTCAAGAATACATATGTATTAACAATTAGGAATGAATTCAATTCCAATGAAAAAGAATTTATAGTGGATTTCCTACATATCGTCTAACATATTTGGTAGATGAGAAAGTCAAAACATATACACTATGTGGTAATATTATAATACATGATGCTGATTTCATAGTATATCAACTTTCATTAGGAAGAGTGGAATTTATTTAAGTAAAAAGATTAAGTAAATAGAATTCAAAATTGATGTATACTAGCTGAAAAGATAAAAATAACTGGCATAATTATTCTTTTTTTTTCCTGATCGGTAAAATTCACAGAAAATAAAGATACAAATTTTCATTTATGGTAAAAAAAAATTCATTCATCTCAGTTATTACACAAGAAGAAAAAGAAGAAAATAGTGGATCTGTTGAATTTCAAGTATTCCATTTTACCAGTAAGATACGGAGACTTACTTCACATTTAGAATTGCACAAAAGAGATTTTTTATCACAAAAGGGTCTACGAATAATTCTAGGAAAACGTCAACGATTATTGACTTATTTGTCAAAGAAAAATAAAGTGCGTTATAAGAAATTAATGGATCAATTAAATATTAGGGAATCAAAAATTTATTAATTCAATTTGAATTTCTTATTCTTTTTTATTTTTTAATTATTTTTTTCTTAGTTCAGTTATTCTTTGTTTATATTTTTCATTTTAATAAATGAATGAAATAATGAATTAAGGAAAAAAAATATGAGCCACAAAGTACATTGGACAAAGTTTCATAATTACTTTATCCCATACAAATCATTTACCTGTAACTATTCAATATCTTTAGTAATATTTCTGGAATCAGTTCTTATATTAGGAGGTCTGGGAATAGTATTACTTACCAATCCCATTGATTCTGCCTTTTCATTGGTATTGGTTCTTTTTGTTTGTATATCCTTAATTCTATAGTTTTTTTAATTCCTATTTTGTAGCTGCCACTCAGTTTCTTATTTGTGGGAACCATAAATGTATTAATCATATTTGCTGTGCTGTTTATGAACGGTTCATAATATTCCAATGATTCCTATTTGCGGACCTTTGGAAATAGGATCACTTCATTGGTTTGTACAAATTTGCTGAAGAATCAGTCATAATTCTTCTATTTTCACATATAAATCGAAATATAAGACTTTTATAATTTTAGAATATTCTTTAGAATATTCTAAATATAAATAGAATCCAATAGAATTAGAATAATAAGATAATATAATTATAATTCAATATTAAGAGAATCTAAAATTCTCTTATTATTATTTACTTATTTATTTTCTTTCTTTTCTTTTTTCATATAGATTTATGATTGAGATTTATAGTTACTAACCTCTTCTATCACTAACCTAATAACAAACATATTAATTTGATATTTATATTTGATATTTATATATAATATATCAATATATCCTTAATTCTATTTCTATAATTCTATTTTTATCTATCTATTATCTATATAATTATTCTACCTATATAACTATATAATTAGATTTCTATATACTAGAATCTTTATATATTATATCCTTATCTATTCTATATCTATATACATATAGTAAAATTAACATACATATAGTAAAATTAACATGAATTGAATTCGTAAACTTATATTTCATGGTTATTGAAATGGAAATCAAAGTATCTTGGTCCTTTCTCATAAACAGATTAAAAAATCTATTTATTCTTAAAATTTTGATAAATCATTGATTCATCTGGTGTCTACAATAGAAAATATATGATTCTTTCATTTTCTTATTTTACCAGATTGAAAATTTTTTGTGTTCAAAACTGGAATTTACAGACCCAATGTCACATTCAGTAAAGATTTATGATACATGTATAGGATGTACCCAATGTGTTCGAGCTTGCCCCACGGATGTATTGGAAATGATACCTTGGGACGGATGTAAAGCTAAGCAAATTGCTTCTGCGCCAAGAACCGAAGATTGTGTAGGTTGTAAAAGATGTGAATCCGCTTGTCCAACGGATTTTTTGAGTGTCCGTGTTTATTTATGGCATGAAACAACTCGCAGCATGGGTCTTTCTTATTGATATATGATAAAAAACTCCACTTGAATCATTTGATTCCTCTTTACCAACAAAAGCCCGTATTCGAGAAAAGAGAATATATTATTCTTCTCCCGAGCACGGGCTTTTCTGGTATAATCTTATCTTGTCTTTATCACGAGTTATTTTCCTTGGTTAACAATACTTTTTGGTTTGACCATATTTGCGGGTTCTTCAATTATCTTTTTCACTCATAGGAGAAATAAGGTATAGATGGTATACTCTATATATATGTATCCTAGAGTTCCTTCTAATGATCTATTTATTTTGTTTTTATTTTGTTATCATTTCCTAATTGGAGGATCCATTAACCCAATCTAAGACGGATTCTAAATGGATCACAATCTTTTTGATTTTCAATGGAGACTGGAAACCGATGGACTTTCCATAGGACCCTTTTTACTGACAGGATTTAGAACTACTTTAGTAGCTTGGCCAATTACTAAAAATCCGCGATTTTTATATTTCTTGATGTTAGCAATGTATAGTGGTCAAATAGCATCATATTCTTCTCGAGACTTTTTCCTTTTTCTCATCGTGTAGGAATTAAAATTAATTCCTTTTTTATTTACTTTTATCCATGTGGGGAGGAAAAAAATGTCTATACTCGACTACAAAGTTTTACCGGAGGTTCTTTTTTTTTCTTAATAGGAATTCTAGGTATGGGTTTCCTAATTATAGGAATAACTGTCATAGGACTTAATGAAATCATTTTATAAATACTATCTCATAGATTGATTGGTGCTGTGCTTTTTTCTTAGCATAAAAAAGTTGTGATAGAATACGTTTTTTTTTATCTCGAAGAGATGGGTATACCTATTCCAATGTCAAATTCCAATGTCAAAAATATTTATCATGTTTAGTAGTTTCTCGAGGGTTTCTCTTGAATTGCCAGGAATGAGTGGTTTTGTTGCAGAATTCTTACTATTTTTTGGAATAATTACCAGCCCAAAATATCTTTTCATACCAAAAATGTTAATTACTTTTGTGATATCAATTGGAATGATATTAAATTCTATTTTTTATTATCTATGTTACGATATTACGTCAGATCTTCTATGGATACAAGCTATTTAATATTACAAACTCGAATTTTTTTGAGTCTGGACCACGAGAACTCTTTGTCTCGATCTATATCTTTCTACCTGTAATAGGAATTGGTATTTATCCTGATTTGTTCTCCCATTATCGGTTGACAAGGTACAAGTTCTATTTTTATAGATACTCATTCTTTCTTTAGATTCAATAAATTTAATTAATTGGAAAAAAAGTCTTAGAATTCTTCGACTTTCATATTTTCACGATTCTTCGTTGTGCAATGAAAAAAAGGTAAGTGTTAATTAGAATTGTAATTAGATATATCTAAAGTTTTTGAGAACCTTTTAAATTTTAAATAGAGGAATTATTCAAAAGGTTCTCAAAAACTCGCACAAAATTTCATTGTGTATCGGACGATTCTTTTATGTATCCTTTATTTTTTATTTATTCTTTATGCAGTTTCTTTTATTTAATTAGTCAATTAGATATTCATTGGAATGAGCCATAACTATGGAACCCAATTCCTAATAGATTGATCCCAAAATAGCATATCCAAATTAGGAGAAATCCTATAGAAGCTACAAATGCCGAATTCGTAACTTGATCTTGCAATTTTGAATTTTTTCTAGTATGTAAATAAATTGCAAATATGGTCCAAGTAATAAATGCCCAAGTTTCCTTAGGATCCCAATTCCAATATGAACCCCATGCTTCATTAGCCCATACTGCTCCAGAAAGAATACCTATGGTTAAAAAGGTAAACCCTAAACTAATGACACGATAACTCCAAGAATCCAAATGCTGAATTAATTGATATTTGTAAAAATTTTTAAATGATAGTAAAGAAGTCTTTTTTAAAATACTTCCTTTTTCGTTCAAATATTCCATATTACCAAATAAAAACGATTTCCTTAAACTGAAAAAATTCTTGTTTTTCAAAAAAAAATTGGTTTTTTTTTGAAATGTAATTACTATAAGAGCAACTGATAATAAAGATCCGCATAAAAGAGCTGCATAGCTCAATAACATCATACTGACATGCATCATTAACCACTGAGATTGTAGAGCAGGTACTAATATTGCGGGTTGATGCATTTCAGTTGAAAGACCTGACGTGGCGAAACCTTGGGTAAAAATGGCACTTGGTGCAGTTATTGTGTTTAAATCATTTTTATAATTCCTAATATACGGAATTATATGAATAATGGATAAACTCCATGAAAGGAAAATTAATGATTCGTATAAATTACTTAAAGGAAAATGTCCCGAAGAAATCCAACGAGTAACTAAAAACCCTGTTATAGAGGAAAAAGTAGCTATCATTCCTTTTTCTAACGAATTACGTAATTCTTCGATTTCGTAGACTAATAAGTTCATCAAATGAATTATAATCACAATTGAAATGATCGAAAAGGAAATATGAGTTAATATATGCTCTAAGGTCGCAAATATCATAAAGAAAAGTCCTTTTTAAAAAATTGAAATTGGGGTTTTAAATAGAATCTAAAATATTGAGATTTTTAGATTCTATTAGATCTATTATACAATTAGATCTATTGCATCTATATTATTAACATGAATTAATATTATTTATGCCGCCACTCGGACTCGAACCGAGATGCTCTAGCACTGCTTCCTAAGAGCAGCGTGTCTACCAATTTCACCATGGCGGCGGCTTACTTTAAATAATAATAGGAAATTCATGTTGAATTGTCTATATTGAATAAAGTTTAGCAAACAATGAAGAAATATGCATTTCCATTCGTATATTCATATGGAAATGTTCAATATAAATACTACTTAATTAGTATCTTCATCTTCATAAGTTCATTTTTAATAATCAATTTTATCCGTACTATAAATCTAGCTTTTGTTTATCCAGAACAGTCAGAACTCAAAAGTTTCGTTCTCAGTCGAAGTATAAAATTCATAATCTTTTTTCTAATGATTTTGAGACCCAAGGACGTAGTATAAAGTAGAATGGAATATTAAGATTCTTACTTGTCTATCGTAATTGTGCTTTTCAAAATGGA
>NC_017609.1:90000-95000 GCF_001263595.1 Phalaenopsis equestris | reverse complement strand
ATAGAACAAGATCCATTTTGCATCATATCTAACTGATTCCTTGGTTCGGACCGAAGAAGTAATGTCACTCGATTATTATCAAACTGACTGCAATATTTTTCTGTCCGTGAGGATCCCGCCAGAGCCAGAGCGCCTTCTACTTCTAATAGTAATAATAGTAATAGGCCATGAACTAGATCAGAATCGTTCTCGATGAATCCATAAGAAGTGATCCAATTTTTTTCATCGTGTCTGGATGAAGACCAAAGATCTTGAGCGACCGATCCGGCAGAACAACTCAAAAGATAAAGAAGTATCGTTAATTTCTTCATGCTCGTTCCAAGTTCGAAGTACCATTTGTACAAATAAGAATCCCCTCCCTTACATGATTTCTTCTTCATATAGATAGATATAGGATCTATGGGGCAATTACTTAGAAGTACATTTTGTGTAACAGCCCTTCCTATCTGATAGAAAAGGATCCCATGATCCTGAACCGATCTTATCTGGGATCGAAAATCCCAAGTTTTTCTATGAAGAGCTGATCTAATTGTATTAGTTTCTATAATGGATTTCTTCTGTGTAATACTAATTGATAGGGCCTCATTGATAAGTGCTACAAGATCTCGCGCATTGGAACCCATGGTTATGGACCCGAATCCGTTAGTATGGAACATCTTCTTTTCCAAGTGAAATCCTCTAGTATATGAAAGAATGAAAAAGTGCTTTCGTTGTTGTGGAAGAAGAAGCCTTCGTATCTTAATGCATGTATTTAATTTATTTGGAGCTATTAGAGCGGGATCCACTTTTTGGGGAATATGAGTCGAAGCAATAACAAGAATCTTTCCAGTGGAACATCTTTCACAATCCCTGGAGAGATAGTTCTCTAATAGATCGAGGGATAAGTAATTCGACTCATTCACATGCAGATCATGAATGTTTGGAATCCATATTATGCAAGGAGACATTGCTTTTGCTAATTCGAATTGAAGGGTGATATCAAATCGGTCTATTTTCGTCGTCATATACATAGTTAGCACATTCGTCATAGTTAGCAGCTCCTTATCAATATCAAGGTCATCATTACTATCATCAATATCGTCACTATCATCAATATCGATATCATCAATAGGATAACCTTTAGGCTTGTCATCCAGGAACTTGTTCGGAAATACCGTAATGAAAGGAACATAGGAGTTTGTCGCTAGATATTTGACCAAACAGGATCGTCCAGTTCCTATAGAACCTATCACTAAAATACCTCTAGAAGGGGATAGGGCTAAGCGGAGCGAAAAGGGTTTTCCATGAGGAGATGGGGAATGAAAAATATTAGCCCCACACAAGGTTTGTGAATAAGTGATTGTATGATAATGAGCAAGGAATATCCGTCTTTCTGCTAAACAGGATCTATTGAACTCATAATTCATTAGATCCTTTTG
Organism: Phalaenopsis equestris; assembly: GCF_001263595.1. Classification (NCBI taxonomy): domain Eukaryota; kingdom Viridiplantae; phylum Streptophyta; class Magnoliopsida; order Asparagales; family Orchidaceae; genus Phalaenopsis; species Phalaenopsis equestris. The sequence continues at coordinate 93,582 of NC_017609.1, read as the reverse complement.
ATGAATGTCAACTAAGTATCGTAAGGAAATTGATCCCGGTTGTTCAATCATTTGATAACCAGAGTCATTCTTTGATAAATGATCACTATGAGTCAGACTCAATAGAATTTGATCAATCCTTTTTTCTGTCGTTAAGGTGGAGAACTGAACCAAGAATTCTCTTTCTTCATCATCAATCGAATCACTGTTCGCGACCCAGAATTCTATTTTATCATCAATCCAATCACCGTTCACGTTTTTTCTTTTTCTTATCAATGAATAGATCTCTTTACTTGTACGACTTAGATGTCTCGTATTTCTCGAAAAAATGATTCGATTGATGGGATTTGGTATGATACTTACAAGATCGATGAGATTGATCTTCCAATATTTCTTCTTAGAACGTATTGATTTGACCCCATAAGCGGGACCACCACCCAATAGCATGTTGCCACCAGAAGCAGAACCCCGTATTTCTTCCAGAGAATCTCCTAATTGTTCCAGAACAACTAGAAAGAGATTCTTTAACCAGAAAGGATTCAGTTCAGATGTAGGATACCTATCCAGAAGTTTTCGAAATTCCATCATGTATGATGGAATCATCAAAGATTTGATCTTTTCTAACTCTGTCTGTAACTCACTAGAGGCTCGGGAAACAAAGAGAAGATGTATACGAACGAGATATCCAGCAACAAGAAGAAGGAAAAAGATGGAATAGAGGAACTCCCGAGCATTTGTTGATCTCAGATGTGCCCATATCAATGGAACGGGTGACTCATTATTTCGATGAATCATTTCTTCGGACAGAAGAAGATTCTGTAAACATTGACTCGAAATCTCACTTATCAGAGTCCATTGTGGAAGAATCTTCTGAGGAATTGGCCATGATATATCTGATCCATGCATCATATCATGAAAAATGGATACAAATTTTTGACTACTACTCAGTATCGGCAATGGGTCTGAAAGAGTATCTAAAAGGGTGAAATTGAGATATTTGCACCCTGTCGAAGTAAGGAACCATGGCATATATGTTTGGAACAGATTCCATTTTGAGAGATTTGAAAAAGCACTATCTCGTTGAAAGGTTCTATACATCTGCCCTTTCTCAACGCATTTCTTTAGACAAAGACTCCGTTTTTTCCTCTTTCCGGATGGTAAATACTTCTCAGAACATGGAGTGTGAATCAAACCCATGTTTGAATTGAAACTGAGATACTGATGTAAGTTATTCCCTTCTGAATCAGATAGATTCATATCTGAAAGAGGCTGACAATAAGTTTTTTCCAAATTGACTATTTGTTCCTCTGTTAGAGGTGTTGCAGAAATGTCTGCGATCGAGTAAATAGCTCCACGAACGAATGGATCGGATCGAATTGGAAAATGGAAAGATTTGTACAATTTGTACAAGTTATACGTTTCATCACCACTTTGTGGGAAATCGTTAGGTATGAAGATGTCAGATACCTGTGACTCGATTGGTGAAAGAGTCTCTCTCTCCAAAAAAAGAGATCCTTTTTTACCGACGCACAAAGAAAAGATTTTGTTGCGAATGGACAAGATATTGAGGAATTGTCCATATGTAAGATCATAATTATTGATACGGGTCTTTTCCACATCAAAGGGGAATCTTTTGTTACAATAGAACCAGAAGTGATGTGGATCATTCAAGAATCGAAGTCGATTTGCTTTATAAAAAGAAGATATCAATGAACTTCTATGAAATGGTTTCACGGGATTCAGCCAATTGTCTCGATCGTGGGATATCATTGAGAAATAGGAATCCGTGTTATCAAAGGATTTCCTGCGATTCTTTCTAGTATGGAATGAGTCAATCACCCGCTTTGGTATCTTTTTGAACAAAAATGGTAATATTGTTCCTCCATTGATCAAGAATTTTGGTCTTTGGGAAGTATCATGATCATCCAATAAGAAGGGTTTCAATTTCTTCAAATGAACGATTTGAACACCTATGGATTCTAACAACTGATTGCAGAGTTGATCATTCGGACCTTTCATTTCATAGATGCGGATCTCGGACCTATGAATGGGGATATTCCCGATACTCACAAAGAAAAAGGGAAGTGACTTGGACAAAAAGAAACGAAGTGACTTGGACAAAAAGAGAAGTGACTTGGACAAAAAGAGAAGTGACTTGGACAAAAAGAAACGAAGTGACTTAGACAAATCTTCTTTGTCGATAACCTCGGACCAATCAATCGAATATTGATGAATACGTAATTGATCGAACACTACTTGCACTACTTGAAAAGGATTCTTCTGTTCAGAAACGAAATGTTCCAAATGTTCCTGGAAATTCTTGCTCCCATCGGACCATTTGTATCTATATGCATCAGGATCCTGATTCATGGATCTCTCAGTTCGAGAAATAAGAGGATCAAACCATTTCTTCTGACTCTTTTTCAAATTCGATAAATGTTGGTTGATCGTATATTTCATTATAGTTATATGATTCAGAGTATCATTTCCTATTTGATCCCTTTGAATTCCATATTCGAAGTTGCGATCGGATCTATTCATTAAAAAGAATCGATTCGATACATTTCTTATGTACCCATAATATTGGAGATTTCGGATCAATCTATATTGATTGACTGCCTCCATTATGTTGTTGCTAGCAAATACCGCTGTTTTTAGTTTGGGATCTTCCAACTCATTCCCGCAGTAGATCCGGACCGATTTTTTTCTGATCCTTCGAGAAAAAGATTCATTCTCCTCATAAAAAAGAGGAGGTAGAACCAATTTCTTTTTCGATTCATCTCTGGAGTTGAATACCTCATTCAAGAATCTTTTTTGATCCAACCCGTAGGAATCAATAGAAAGGGCAAATCCCCTATGAAACACCAGATCCGGCTCGGTTATTGATAGAGTGAATAGATCCGCCATTTCTGGGAATCTCTCTTCTGATTCAAAAAAATCGTGGCGTAACGCGTATCCCCCTTTGTTCCGGTCATGGAATAGATGAAAGAAATCAAAAAATGGATTTTTGTTCAAGAATGAAATCTTATTGGAACTGTCCATATCCGGTTCATCCTTCGGAACCAGATCCGGGATGTGATATGGTTCCGAAGGATGAATTGAGACGGTATCTTGTAAATACGTAATTATCTTGAATATATCAACCATTTCTTTCTTTTCCGCTCGCCTGGAAGGGACAAAAGAAACATCTTGTTTTTTCTTCAACAATTTATGATCTCTAGTGGACCTCTCAGTAGGATTCGAACCCAGATGAAGTTCTGACCATCTGTCAGAGAAAAAAGAACGAATTGATCTTGTAGGATTTCCAAGAAATTCTTCGATTTCTTCCGGAAGCAGATGATTATTCATCCGCTTCTCAGGTTCTGTGAATAGCCAGGACATGGAGGAAGATCCAAAAAGGCATTTCGGGAATCGATCTGATTCTATCTCTGTTCGTTCCGTTTGAAGAAAGGAAGGATCCCAAAGAATCGATCTCTCTTTTAGTTGCTGAATCTCTGTTTGATCGATCAATGTGTGATATTCTGAATTCTCATTTCTAACGGAATCGAAATGATCTCTGGATTGATCAGAAGAAGATCCTTTCCATTGGCTAGAATCCGTTAC
>NC_017609.1:47500-85000 GCF_001263595.1 Phalaenopsis equestris | reverse complement strand
TACAGTTAGAACTATCTATGGAATCTTAGGTATCAAAATTTGGATATTTGTAAACCAAGAATAAGAAAATAAGAATAATGGAACTTTCTTTATCTCGTCATTCTGCTCATCAATAGAAAAAATTTAGAAAATATTTTCTTATTTTTTTTCTTAATCAAAGAAAAACAAACAATTCTAATTCTATAAGGTTGAATAAAAATTTGGTTTACCCTTTATTTAAATTAAATTTAAATTTTAGTAAAATTGCTATGCTCAGTGTGTGACTCGTTAGTTTTTTCTTTAGAATTGAGAATTGAAACTGAAAAGAAAAATAGGCTGACCACACTATAAACTTAATAACTATCAAAACTAAAGAAACTCAAAACTCATAACCAACTTATTGCTTCGTATTGTCGAGATCCCAAGAAACAGTCACTATATGACTGAATCAACCATATAGTTGTAGCAACTGAAATCCTTTTCATAAAAAAGAAATCTGATTATGAATTGTGAAAAAAAAGGGATGTGGAAAAAGGAAAGGTGATAGAAAGAGAGAATAAAGATCTAAATGATATGAAATGATATATGATTCCCATATGTATGGTTTATCAAGAATTAACCCATAAAAAAGGCAGTGTTATAAAGCATCAACATTAATATACAATAAAACAATATACAATAAAAATATAATAAAATAATAATATAAAGAATCTAATCAATATGGATAATATAGTCTATTATATATGTAAGTATGTAATTAAGATAGAAAAATAAAGAATCTAAATAATAGAAAATAGAGAAAAATTTAATTGAGCTTCGGGTTAAGAAAAACTGAGGAGATTGACTCGGAAACAAATAACAGATTCTGTTGAGAGCTCCATTGCAGAGTTCAGGCCTAAGTATTAATAGAGAAGTTATGGGAACGATGGAACCTGTGATTACATAGGATTTTCTTGAAAACGAATCAATCCTAAGGATTCATTGGGTAGGATGGCGGAATGAACCAAGAAAAAAATGGATTTCTTCTGAATGGTCATGAATTGACCCTACAAATGAAGGAGGAAAGAGTTAATATCTGCCCGCGAAACCTTTCTTTATTTTTATTTCATTTAAGAATTTCATTTATTGGATGACTATTGGCGTGATTCAATAGAGGTAAAGAAAAATACTTTAGAGATTTTGCTAAAAGAAAGAAGCATTATTTTTCTTTATATATATAATATAAAAATAGAATATAAAAATAGAAAAATAGAATATAAAAATAGAAAAAAACACGCCTAGTTATCTAGTTATATAAGTTATATATACAGCCTACCTATGTAACAAATTAAATATAAAAAAATTAGTATTTAGTATATTCTTTCTTTTGTCTTTTGATAGAATAAAATACATATTTCTATATAATATTAATTTTATTGAATCATTTAATTCGCGAGGAGCTGGATGAGAATAAATTCTCATGTCCGGCTCTGCAGTAGAGATGGAATTCAGAAACAACCATCAACTATAACCCTAAAAGAACCAGATTTCGTAAACAACATAGAGGTAGAATGAAGGGAATATCTTGCCGAGGCAATCATATTTGTTTTGGCAGATACGCTATTCAGGCACTTGAACCTGCTTGGATCACAGCTAGACAAATAGAAGCAGGGCGAAGAGCAATGACACGATATGCACGTCGTGGTGGAAAGATATGGGTACGTATCTTTCCCGACAAACCTGTTACTGTAAGACCTACAGAAACACGTATGGGTTCCGGCAAAGGATCCCCCGAATATTGGGTATCCGTTGTTAAACCGGGCCGAATAATTTATGAAATGAGTGGAGTATCTGAAGCTGTAGCCAAAGCTGCTATGGAAATAGCTGCATGCAAAATGCCTATACGAACTCAATTTGTTATTTCAGGATAGGTAAACAAAAGTAAAAGAAGAAAAGGAGTATTAAGAATAAAAAAACCACGGATTTATTTATCTCTGGACAGACAATATTTCTTTTTTCCATTATCTTGAAATAAGAGATTAAAATAAAAATGATATGATTCAACCTCAGACCCTTTTGAATGTAGCGGATAACAGTGGAGCTCAAAAATTAATGTGTATTCGAATCATAGGAACTGGTAATCACCGATATGCTCATCTTGGCAATGTTATTGTTGCTGTAATCAAAGAAGCAGTGCCCAACATGCCTCTAGAAAGATCAGAAATAATTAGAGCTGTGATTGTACGCACATGTAAAGAACTCAAACGTGACAACGGCCTGATAATACGATATGATGACAATGCAGCGGTTATCATTGATCAAGAAGGAAATCCAAAAGGAACTCGAATTTTTGGTGCAATTGCTCGAGAATTGCGACAGTTGAATTTTACTAAAATCGTTTCATTAGCACCCGAAGTCTTATAGATGAAAATAGGATATATCCTATCTTTCTATCTATATATAGAATAGAATATTAGAATATCTGAAATAGATCCGATTAATAGATTGTGTGTGTCTCATGTATATATTTGAAATTTCTAATAATTTTTGAGAATCTATAATAATTAAAAAAAAAAGAATTCAACAAAAAATAAAACAAAAAAGAAGCATGTTGACTATATCAAAATTAGGGGGCACCGATAACTATAGTTCATCATGGGTAGGGACATTATTGCCGATATAATAACTTCTATAAGAAATGCTGACATAGATCAAAAGGGAAGAGTTAAAATAGTATCTACTAATATCACTAAAAACATTGTGAAAATACTTTTACGAGAAGGTTTTATTGAAAACGTTCGAAAACATCAAGAAAGTCAAAAAAATTTCTTGGTTTTAACCTTACGACATAGAAAGACTAGGAAAGGTAATAAAATCAATTTAAAGCGTATCAGCCGACCTGGTCTACGAATATATTCCAACTATAAACAAATTCCTAAGATTTTAGGTGGAATGGGAATTGTAATCCTTTCTACTTCTCGAGGTATAATAACAGATCGAGAAGCTCGATTAGAAAAAATTGGAGGAGAAATTTTGTGTTATATATGGTAATTCTCCTAGGATACCCTAAATTTATCTCGAACTTACTATTTGTAAAATCGAGAGGGGAAGTGAATTATAGAACTCTTCCTCTATTAGTTAATACTTAAAGGGGGTTCCCTGGAATGAAAGAACAGAAATTGATTCATGAGGGTTTAATTACTGAATCACTACCCAACGGTATGTTCCGAGTTCGATTAGATAATGAAGATCTAATTCTAGGTTATATTTCAGGGAGAATCCGTCGCAGTTTTATACGTATACTACCCGGAGATAGAGTCAAAATTGAAATGAGTCGTTATGATTCAACCAGGGGACGTATAATTTATAGACTTCGCAAAAAAGATTCGAACGATTAGATCATTCTTTTAAACATTCTTTTCGTAGAGATATAATTCAAAGTTCAAAAATGCAATAAACTGATTTTTGTTTAAAAAAAAATTGATTTAGAATGAAAGTAAGGAATGATAAATATGAAGATAAGGGCTTCTGTTCGTAAAATTTGTGAAAAATGTCGCTTGATTCGTAGGCGGGGGCGAATTATAGTTATTTGTTCCAATCCGAGACATAAACAGAGACAGGGGTAAAGAACTTTTTCATTTTTCTTTTGAAAAGAAAACCCATGTACATGTAAAAATAAATAAGAAAGGATTCGTTTTCATATGAAATGGATATCTCCGTCTCTTTCTGTAGATTTATGATTCATTTTTCTTTTTATTTTATTCTTATAAATTATAAATATAATCTAATAAAATATGACAAAACCTATAGCAAAAATTAGTTTACGTAAGAATGCACGTATTGGTTCAAATAAGAATGAACGTAGAATACCAAAAGGAGTTATTCATGTTCAAGCGAGTTTCAATAATACTATTGTAACTGTTACAGACGTACGAGGTCGGGTGGTTTCTTGGGCTTCCGCAGGTACTTCTGGATTCAGAGGCACAAGAAAAGGAACACCCTATGCTGCTCAAGCTGCAGCATTTAATGCTATTCGTACATTAGTTGATCAGGGTATGCAACGAGCAGAAGTTATGATAAAAGGTCCAGGTCTCGGAAGAGATGCGGCATTACGAGCTATTCGTAGAAATGGGATACTATTAAGTTTCGTACGTGATGTAACACCCATGCCGCATAATGGATGTCGCCCCCCTAAAAAAAGACGTGTGTAGAAATAAGAATTCAATAGATTCCAAGAGAAATAAATGATTCAATGATTCTGATCCAATAATTCTAAATAAAAGAAAAATAATAGTATGGTTCGAGAAGACGTAGTAGGATCCACTCGAACACTACAGTGGAAATGTGTTGAATCAAGAGTAGACAGCAAGCGTCTTTATTATGGTCGTTTCGTTCTGTCCCCGCTTATGAAAGGTCAAGCCGATACCATAGGTATTGCCATACGAAGGGCTTTACTTGGAGAAATAGAAGGAACATGTATCACACGTGCAACATCTGAAAATGTGCTGCATGAATATTCTACGATAGCAGGTATTGAAGAATCAGTACATGAGATTTTACTCAATTTGAAAGATATTGTATTGAGAAGTAATCTTTATGGAGTTAGGAACGCATCCATTTGCGTCAGGGGTCCCAAATACATAACAGCTCAAGATATCATCTCACCACCTTCTGTAGAAATAGTTGACACGACACAGCATATAGCTAACCTGACAGAACCAATTAATTTGTGTATTGAATTACAAATTAAGAGAGATCGCGGATATCGTATGAAATCCACAAATGACTCTCACGATGGAAGTTATCCTATAGATATTGTATCTATGCCTGTTCGAAATGCGAATCATAGTATTCATTCTTATGGGAATGGGAATGAAAAACAAGAGATACTCTTTATAGAAATATGGACGAATGGAAGTTTAACTCCTAAAGAAGCACTTTATGAAGCTTCTCGTAATTTGATTGATTTATTGATTCCTTTTCTACATGCAGAGGAAGAGGACATGAATTTCAAGGAAAATGAAAACAGATGGAATCTACCCCCTTTTTCCTTTCAAGACAAATTTACTAATCTCAAGAAAAACAAAAAAGGAATTCCATTGACATGTATTTTTATTGACCAATCAGAATTGTCTTCCAGGACCTATAATTATCTCAAAAGATCCAATATACATACATTATTGGACCTTTTGAGTCACAGTCAAGAAGATCTTATGAAAATGGAATATTTTCGCACAGAAGATGTAAAACAGATATTGAGCACTGTACAGAAGCATTTTGCAATAAATTTACTTAAGAAAAAGTTATAAATTTAAATCCATTGGATTCTTTTCATTTTTTCTTTTTTAGAAAGAAAAAAGAATAGAATAAGTTTTGAATCTCCGACACAGTCCATATATTTGCAGAATAGATCATAAAAAGATTGATGTATCTAAGGAAGATCCCCTTCTGGATCTTCCTTAGATATCTATGTTGTGGTATTTAACGGTTTAATCAATTTGAAAAAGACCTAAAGTTAAGGATTTCTCAATAGGTAAAGTTGCTCCAATCCCTAACCAAAGAGCTACTGCGGTACCGATCAAAAAGACTGTTGTGGCTACTGGACGACGAAATGGATTTTGGAATTTATTGACATTCTCCAAAAAAGGTACTGTCAATAATCCTAGTGGTACTGAAACCATTAAAAGAACACCCAATAACTTATTGGGTACTGTGCGAAGTATTTGAAATACGGGAAAGAAGTACCATTCGGGTAATATTTCCAACGGAGTTGCAAACGGATCCGCCGGTTCACCGATCATTGACGGCTCTAGAACTGCTAAGCCCACATTACATGCAATAGTGCCTAGAATTACTACTGGAAAAATATATAAAAGATCATTGGGCCATGCAGGTTCTCCATAATAATTATGTCCCATCCCTTTAGCTAATTTAGCTCTTAATACAGGATCATTCAAATCAGGTTTCTTTGTTATTTGGATAGGTGAATTCTTGTGGATCCATCCCCCAAAGGAACCGGACATGATAATTTTTTATCATCCGGCTCGAGCAAGAATCAAAAGAATCACAGAAATAGATTCATAGAACATAAATAGGTCCATAGAACCATAGAAGATCTATATTTCATACATATCTACATAGATAATGTAGAATGATTCTATGTAAGAAAAGATTTCTAAAATGACATTTCCTCAAGTTTCAACGATTCATTATTCATTGCAAAGAATTCAGTTCTCACAACAAAGAAATGCTCAATATCCAAGTCAGCTTACAAATTAGATCATGATCAAGTGCTTTTTGGATTGTCTCATGTCTTTTGATTAGTATTTATCCCCACAATATCTTGATTGTATTCCATACAAAAATACAAAATTTTTACTTGTTACTAATAAAATCTTAGCCCCTGTTCTTCCTTAGATCCCTTTTTTCACTCCGATAGTATCATAGATCAGGGTTGATGCAGAGGAAATGAATGCATCTACATACTATAAAAACTTACTAAGATTACTATCCAATTAGACTATCAAATTAATTTTAAGAAAAATTACTAAAAAAAAGAAAAATCAAACAAAGTGAATAAATAGAACATTAGATCATTCCACATCACTTATTATAGGGATCTTACGGAGACTTTTCATGCATGACAAGATTCGGGTATGATCATAGAAAATATTCTCCTCAAGCGAACCGGCCTATCCTATTATCCTATGCTATATAAAGGGATTGACGTGATGTTATGGTTGGATGCGGAGACACATTGGGTTGTGAATTTCAACATGGCGGATAAAATCATATATCTGCACGGGCCAATCAATAGTTCAAGTCACACACTCCCATAATCCATCCTCTGTTTAGGAAAATATACTTCAACTATTCTATTCGTATCAAATAAAAAATACTTCAGAGTTGAATAGAAGTATCCAAATAACATGCTTTATTTTTAAACAATCCATATTTGTAGCAATGAAAGACTCTTGTCCCTCCCCGATATGATAAATTACAAATATCTATGATCTACCTTTTCTATAAAGGACCCGAAATACCTTGCTTACGTATCATTGGAAAGTGCATTAACATAAATACGGCAGTAAGAAGAGGTAATACAAAAGTATGTAAACTATAAAAACGAGTCAAAGTGGACTGGCCCACACTAGCACTTCCACGTAATAATTCTACCAAAGGTGATCCTATTATAGGAATAGCTTCAGGCACACCTGTTACAATTTTTACTGCCCAATAGCCAATTTGGTCCCAAGGCAAGGAATAACCAGTTACGCCAAATGATGCGGTCAATACAGCCAGAACCACCCCGGTAACCCAAGTTAATTCGCGAGGTTTTTTAAAACCACCCGTAAGATACACACGAAATACGTGCAAGATCATCATTAGAACCATCATACTTGCTGACCATCGATGAACTGATCGAATTAACCAACCAAAGTTGGCCTCAGTCATTATGTATTGAACAGAAGAAAAAGCCTCTGTAACAGTTGGACGATAGTAAAAGGTCATAGCAAAACCCGTAGCTACTTGTACTAAAAAACAGGTAAGCGTAATCCCCCCTAGACAATAAAATATGTTGACATGAGGAGGAACATATTTACTAGTTATATCATCTGCAATCGCTTGAATCTCGAGACGTTCCTCGAACCAATCATATACTTTATTGAGATAGGTAATCCAAGAAAGACTCCCCCTCTGAGAGCCGTATATGAGAATTTCATCTCGTACGGCTCAAGCCAAAACCCACAAATACTAGTTTCAACGGATATGGAATATTTTATATAGAGTTTCAAACTTCTTGTGGTTTAGCCGCTTGACTCGATTTGACCCAAAGATACGAAGTAAGAAAAATCCGGAATCTCTTCTTTGTGATGATAGTACCAAGAAATAAAATCTCAAGTTGGCTCATCCATCTTTTTTTATGTTAATCGTGACAGGCCTCTTGAATCTTCTCTTCCCTATCTTTTTTTTGATAGGAATTCTCTTGTTGAGACCCTATGAATCAATTGAAACCTCAGATTCATACTAGAACCACGATGATTTAAGAAAACCAAAGCTAAACTCAAAGGGTTTCTGAGTAAAAACCATTTGATCATCATTTCTTCAATGAATGTAATAACTCAACAAAATCTATAGAAAGAGGTTTCTTTCGGAGAAAAAATTGTTTGATTTAGAAAAAGAAAATACCTTTTTTCCATTTTTTTAATCCGGTTGCGAGGTCTGAATAATAGGTATGAATCATAGTTCAAATATTTCTTTTCTTGATCTATTCTATATAGTCCGTGCTCCAGAGACTACAATAAATATCTGACGGTAGAATCATCTTGATAGAGATGACAAATCCATTCTTTGTATTATCAATAGGATCAATTATAACAAGTCACACGCTCATATTCCGGAAATGAAATATCGAAACAAATAAATTTCACGATCGAACTACCAGAATGGTCTATAAATCCAAGTCTTAAGTAATCTTAAGTTAAATTCTTAAGTATTTTATTAAGTATTTTAATATTTTAAGCATTAAGTAAGTATAAGTAAAATAATCTTTTTGATTGAAAAACTAGGATTTCCTAATTTTTATGAACCTAATTAATTGAAATTCCATCCAGTAAAACAGATGAATTATAAATTTCTAAAATAATAGATAGAAATATTGCAAATAGAGCCATTGCAACTCCCATAAGTGGTGTAGTCCCCCACCCTGGAGCTACTTTTCCATATTCCGAATTCAATGGTTTCAATAAACTCCCTACGCCAGTTCGTCTTGGCCCAGATCTAGAACTACTCTCAATGGTTTTTGTAGCCATAAATCCTCTTTCATCATGGGTTGAAATCTGTTGACTTTGTATACTATTCCGTTGTAGTTGTAAATAAACGACATTATCGTGATCTTGAAATTATCGAAAAAATGGAAACAGCAACCCTAGTCGCCATCTCCATATCCGGTTTACTTGTAAGCTTTACTGGGTATGCCTTATATACCGCTTTTGGGCAACCCTCTCAAAAATTAAGAGATCCCTTCGAAGAACATGGGGACTAATTGAAGTAATGAGCCCCGATATTCATATTGGGGCTCATTACTTCAATGGAAATAATGAAAAATCATTTTGTTTTTTTAGTTGGAACTTTAGGTGGTTCTCGAAAAAAGATAGCGAAAAAAATTATCCCTAAAGTCGAAACTAAAAGAAATGTATAAACCAATGCTTCCATAGATTCGATCGTGGTTTACAATTATAGCTTCCACACCTATTCATTTTGGATCATTTACTAAATAAATTCTAAAATTAGATTTACTAATTTACTATTAGATTACTAATTTACTATTAGATTAATATAGTATATATATATATAGATATATATAGATAATATAGATAGTAATATTGAATATGAAATAGATATTGAATATGAAATAGATAATAGATGAAATTAATATAGAAAATAATAGAAAATTATAAAATAGAAATCTAATCTAAATCTAAATTTCTATACTTTAAATACTATTTAAATACTAGAAGAAAATAAAAAAATAGAGGCAAAAGATGGTAAAGGAATTTTGTATTAGACTGCCTGTCTCCTTGTAGTTGGATCTCCAAGTTTTTGAAATGCTCCAAATTCCACTTGAGCATCCAAATCTGGATCAATACCGGCAAAAACATCTCTGAACAAGGTTCTGGCGCCGTGCCAAATATGTCCGAAAAAGAAGAGCAAAGCGAACGTAGCATGCCCAAAAGTGAACCAACCCCTTGGACTGCTACGAAAAACACCATCGGATTTCAAAGTAGCCCGGTCTAATTCAAAAATTTCACCTAATTGGGCACGTCTAGCATATTTTTTCACAGTAGCAGGATCACTATAAATGACCCCATTGAGCTCGCCACCATAAAATTCAACAGTTACCCCTACTTGTTCAACACTATACTTGGATTCTGCCCTTCTAAAAGGAACATCAGCCCTCACAATTCCGTCTGCATCTACCAAAACTACTGGAAATGTTTCAAAAAAGGTAGGCATACGACGTACAAAGAGTTCGTGCCCTTCTTTATCTCTAAATATGGGGTGCCCTAACCACCCAACAGCTATTCCATCTCCGTTATCCATTGAACCTGCTCTGAATAATCCTCCTTTCGCCGGATTATTACCAATGTAATCATAAAAAGCTAATTTTTCGGGAATTTTAGACCAAGCTTCCGATAAGCTCAGATTTTCGGCTAGTCCAGCCCCAACTCTTCGATAGATTTCTTGTTGGAAGTACCCCTGATCCCACTGATAACGAGTGGGGCCAAATAATTCGATTGGGGTAGTTGCTGAACCATACCACATAGTTCCAGCAACAACGAAAGCTGCAAAAAAAACAGCAGCAATACTACTGGAAAGGACAGTTTCAATATTACCCATGCGTAATCCTTTGTATAGACGTTGAGGCGGACGGACACTAAGATGGAATAGACCCGCTAATATGCCCAATGTACCTGCTGCAATATGATGAGAAGCTATTCCCCCCGGAACAAAAGGATCAAAACCTTCCGCACCCCATGCTGGATTTACAGATTGTACTTTTCCAGTTAGTCCATAAGGATCAGACACCCATATTCCAGGACCATATAAGCCTGTTACATGAAATGCACCAAAGCCAAAGCAAGCGATTCCTGAGAGGAATAAATGAATTCCAAAAATCTTGGGCAAATCCAAAGAAGGTTTTCCCGTACGTTCATCACAGAATATTTCTAGGTCCCAATACACCCAATGCCAGATAGCTGCCAAGAAGCACAAGCCAGAAAACAAAATATGTGCCCCTGCCACGCCTTCATAACTCCAAATGCCCGGATTCGTTATAGTTCCTCCCGAGATACTCCAACCCCCCCATGAATTGGTTATTCCTAAACGAGTCATGAAGGGTATAACGAACATGCCTTGTCTCCACATTGGATCAAGAACAGGGTCAGAGGGATCAAAAACCGCTAATTCGTATAGAGCCATCGAGCCGGCCCAACCAGAAACCAGAGCTGTATGCATTATATGGACAGAAAGTAATCGACCGGGATCATTCAATACAACAGTATGAACACGATACCAAGGCAAACCCATGTAAATACCCCTTTCTGAAAAAGAAATAGACATTATGTAACTTTATCGCATTGGAAAAGACTAGACCATGTATTTCACCTGTTTGGTAGATTTTGTATAGGAAAGGATTACTATTTCTTTGTATTCCCTTCTTTTATTTTTTTATTTTTAATGAAATAGAATAGAAAGAATTTGAAATAGAGAGAGGAGAGAACAATTCTATTTCTTTCTATTTAGAAGAACAAAGAGAAACAGATCATATTCTATACCCGATAAATACCAATACGCAATGGTAGGATTTTGAGGGAAAAAATGCATAGATACTCTTTTCGAATTTGAAATCATTCGAACAGTTGGCTGATTCGATTGATCCCGTTCATCAAAATTTTTATTTATTCATTCTGTCTTCCTCTATGAACCTTCTACTCCTGTATATTCTATACTATACATTCTATATATAATAGAATATAAAAAATATAAAAAATCTATAATATAAAATTAAGAATAGAATAGAATATTATAGAATATAAAAATATATAAAAATGGAAAATAAAGAGAAAAAATAATGAAGACAATAAAACCATTGTTACGTTTTCATATTAAAGTAAAGTATAGTACTTCATTTTTTTATTTATCTTAATGCCCATTGGTGTTCCAAAAGTGCCTTTTCGGAATCCTGGAGAGGAAGATGCAGTTTGGGTTGACGTATAGTGCGACTTGTCAGACATATTGGTCATATGGTATTTCCCCGTTATCTCCCCCGATCGAGTATTCTCTGTTTCGCCCAATCCAATAAATATATATTGGATATTTTATTGATTGAACCATCAATAATTTGGAGCGTGAAGCACAATAATTCCTATTGGGGATCAATATTATCAATTCAAATAATTGATGGTTTACTTGGACTGATAAAATAAAGTATCCAGGCTCCGTTCATATAATACCAAATTGGAAATGGTAAGAGTAATAATGGGAGTGTAAAATGTAGTAATAGAAATCATAAATATTAAAGAAATAAATGAAATAAGAAATAAAGAATAATAATATAATAAAGAAAGATAAAATAGAAATTTCATGAAATTCTTCATAAATTTGAGATTCATTAGTAATTAAATAGAATATGAATATAATATAACTTACTATAATAGAAAGATAATAGAATCTTAGAATAGAATATATTATTAGAATATATGATGATTATGATTACACAATTACCGCTTGTATAATATAGAATAGACTCTTTTTACTATAGGGATAATATCAAACTACCTACCAATGAAGTAGTATGATTAATACATCAAATATTTTGGGGAAAGGTATGAAACAATTGAAAAAAAAAAGAAGTGGTACTGGAAACATTTGACCTATATGCGCAAATGGAATTCGGGCAATTCTTCCCCCGGAGTAGAACAAGAACCTAAAAGAATTGAAAGGGCCCATTCAGGAACAAGAAAATTACATCGTAATTTGAATTTCGATGAAACAATACATCAATGAGAAGTTAGTTCAATAAGTTCATAAAATTCTTTTTGATTTTCTACATTATAGAATAGAGGTAAGGGGAAGGGGGCAAAACTCATTAAAAAAAAGAAATAGGATTGGAATCGACACATTGATTTTTTTTCACAATTCTTTTGAACCGTATGCATCCAAAGGTGCACGTACGGTTCCTCAGGGATACAATTTTGTCCTAATCAACCGACTTCATCGAGAAAGATTACTTTTTTTAGGCCAAGAGGTTGATAGCGAGATCTCGAATCAAATTGTTGGTCTCATGGTATATCTCAGCATAGAAGATGATACTAGGGATCTTTATTTGTTTATAAATTCTCCAGGTGGATGGGTAATACCAGGAATAGCCATTTATGATACTATGCAATTTGTGTTACCAGATGTACATACAATATGTATGGGATTAGCCGCTTCAATGGGATCTTTCATTCTGGTCGGAGGAGAAATTACCAAACGTCTAGCATTCCCTCACGCTTGGCGCCAATGAGTTTTTTTTATTTGATAAAAAAAAAAAAGAATACTATGCCTTCGCTGTATCGAATATGAATCAAATAAAGAATAAGTAATAATAGCATGGCACTTCGAGTTCGATATGAACAAACCATTATTGTTTTTTTTTATAACATGAGATTTTGTATCGAAATAGTAGTATGAAAGAAGGGTTATTCCCAATTTGATTTTCTGTGTCAAGCAAGAGTCAATTTCAGCGTCACAAACCATTATTCTTCCACAACAGAAGTCTCTTTCTTATTTTTATGTTATGAGAGGAAATAATAAAAAAAAGGAAAAAATCATTTTTTCCTTCTTAGATCTTATCAAAAAGAAACTTTGGGATTGCTAAACCACAAACGAGATAAATATATAAAGCAACAGAACCATCATAGTATCTTTTTAACTACTACGAAAGGAAGGGTGGTAAATGGATCATTTAATGATTTGGATCATATAGGTTCTATTTCTTCTTTTTGATAAAAGAAATTATATCAAAAAAAGAAAATCCATTGCAGAGCCGTATGCAATGTACAAAAGATGCCTGTACGGTTGTTTAATTCTATTTTTTATTGTTATTTTGATTCCCCTTACTTTAATCCATCCAATCGTGCGATATATAGATAGAAGAACCATTCATGATGTTCTATCAATATCATCAGGGTTATGATTCACCAACCTGCTAGTTCTTTTTACGAGGCACAAGCAAGGGATTTTATCCTGGAAGCAGAAGAACTATTGAAGCTTCGCGAAACTCTCACAAAAGTTTATGTACAAAGAACGGGCAACCCTTTATGGGTTATATCCGAAGATATGGAAAGGGATGTTTTTATGTCAGCAACAGAAGCTCAAGCTCATGGCATCGTTGATCTTGTCGCGATCGAAAATGAAAATACAGGGAATTCCATATAAATATATGAATTCCTTTTAAAAATTCAAAATTTAGGTGTGAATAGAAATCATTCATAATCATCAATCATCAGGTTAAGATCGATCTAAGCCAACCCGCTCTATTCTATCTAGAAGGAGATTCTATAGACACACCATGCCAACCATTAAACAACTTATTAGAAACGCAAGACAGCCAATAAGAAATGTCACGAAATCTCCCGCTCTTCGAGGATGTCCTCAGCGTCGAGGAACATGTACTAGGGTGTATGTGCGACTCGTTAAGTTCAGATCATGAGTTTGAAGAAATGCAAAAATTTTTTCCGGTATCAACGACCGCTACCAATGAATTAGGATAGATAGGGTGGAACACGGCCTTTTGATTGACTAGTATCAAGATCTATTATCTACTTAATTATGTTATGAATTTATGGTTTCTATTGGTGCAAATCCAATCACTCCGTTTGAGATGAGAAGGAATTCTCCATTGGTAACAAATAGTTATCCATTAAGCGGAGGAAAAAGGTTATGCTCCTATTCCTTTTCTTGAAAAAAAAACGGACTAACAAGGTCAGCTACCTAGCCAACTTTCAGAATTAAATACCGTCACTGTATGGATAGCTTTTTTGTGAAAAGGACTATTACTTTAGAATTAGAATTGAAAAAAGAATTCTAATTTAAAAATGGATGGGTAGAGCCAAAGAGTGTGAACTATACAAGTTCACAAGAAATTTTGATGAAATGAAAGAAGAGGCTCCGGTGTATAGAGAGGACCTCACCGTTTCAGAAGTTGCCATAGAAACGAGGAAACCCACTATTCTTTCTTCTTTAGTAGCAGTCGAATTTATTATTTCCAGGCGAAATACCTTGAAGAAAGAAAAAATCGTGGTCGGGAAGGTCATAGTCGCAAAAGCCATTGGAATTTATATTTTATATATTGGAAGAATCCGTTTTGTTATTAATCGACCGGAAGAAAAGGATGACTGAAAGAAGAGAAATCAATTAGTTATTCAATAAAGTTTCATTTGATTCAATGACCAGAGTTAAACGAGGATATACAGCTCGGAGACGTCGAAAAAAGATTCGTTTATTTGCATCAACCTTTATAGGGGCTCATTCAAGACTGACTCGAACGACTACTCAACAAAGAATGAGAGCTTTGATTTCCTCTCATCGAGATAGGAGCAGGAAAAAGAGAGATTTTCGTCGTTTGTGGATCACTCGAATAAATGCGGTAACTCGTGAGGATAAGCTATTCTATAGTTATAGCCTCTTTATCCACAATCTGTACAAAAGACAATTGCTTCTGAATCGTAAAATACTTGCGCAAATAGCCCTATCAAATAAGAATTGTTTTGATATTATTTCAAATAAAATTATCAATTAAAAAGAAAAGAATACAAATCAAATAAAGGAATAAAAGAATCTTAATAGAATCTATTATACAGAAAACAAGAATTATTGAAACAGGATTTCCCGGAGAATGGACTCCGGGAAGATAGAATAAAAATAAATTAAGATTTTAGTAGTAGGAAAAAACGAACATCTTTCAAGAAAAAAAGATTTCTTTCCCATTTTTTCCTTTTTTAGAATACAAGAATCAAATCTGGATTCTAGTTTTTTTTTGAGCAAAACATTAATATGAGCTTGAGTTCCGATTGGAGTTTTGAAGAGTATATCTATTTATTTTTGGTTCTAGGACCAGTAGTTCTAGGAATCGACTCCACTCTCTCCAATTGTTTCTCATTATTACGAAAAGGTAACAAAGATAAAATACGAGCTTGTTTTATAGCAATAGTAATTAATCGTTGTTGTTTCAAAGTCAATCTATTCGTCCGTCTAGATAAGATTTTTCCTTGTTCACTAAGAAATCGACTAATTAAACTCATGTTTCTATAATCGATTTGATCCCCCGATCCGATTGGAGGTAAACGCCTACGAAAAGATCGTTTGGATTTACGAAAAGGTTGTTTGGATTTATCCATGGTTTGCTTATTCCTTGTTTGTTTATTCCTTCGATATAAAAGAATCTATAAAATAGAATCCTCTTTTTTTCTTATTCATTTAAGATTCGACCAAAATAGGATTTGGTTTGTATTATATATGTTAAGATGTAAAGTTCTTACTCTTCCCACTACTTGGAAAAATCAAACACGAATTCTTTTCTATCTATTTCTTTATTTCCCCATGAATCGTATACTTTTGACAATAGCGACAAAATTTTCTAAATTCTAGTCGATTGGGTGTATTGTGTCGATTCTTTTGAGTAATATATCTAGAAATGCCCAGCAATTCTTTATTGACACCCTTTCGAACACAACAGGTACATTCCAAAATCACTATAATTCTAATATCTTTACCTTTGGCCATGAACCTCCTTTTCATTTTGGATCGACTTCGTTCGCTATGGAATTTCTAACTCTTTTCTTTTTTGAATTATTAGAATTCGAATGACTTCGAAGTACTAGAATACTATAAATAGAAAGAAAAAGAGTCATATTCATTAATAGAAGAATATTAAGAATATCGTAATATATTAAGAATATCGTAATAATTAATTAATACAATTTTTTCTAACTATGAATCATTTCTATACTAATCTTAGTATTTTCTTCTTTCTATGTTAGAATTTCGTGGAACCGTCCCTAGACTGGATCCACATTTCCATTTCTTTTCTCCCAAAATTTCACTTTATTTTGACTGAGATTCAATACACTCTTTCTTTTTTTTTAGGATAGATTAGGATATAAAAGAAAAAGAATTTAGAGCCATGTTACGTAGAATTGTATCTAAAATCTTCTTCATTTTTTATCAATACAAGAATTTCATCAGGATGAAAAAAAGGGGAATGACAAGGCATCTGGAAATAAACGATTAATTTCTATCAATAGACCTGCTAAAGACCCAAACCATAAAGTGGTTAACACAGGTGCCGTTGAGAGATATGTTTTTATATCTTGCATTGAAAATCCTCCTTCTTCTTTTATTTTCTATTTTTTTCTTATTTATTTTCTTTGTATTGTATATTGTAAGAATTGTATATTGTAATACATATATAGTCCTAGTTTGCTATTCTAATAAATAGATCATAGATAATCCGATATTTTAATTTAATTTCAAGATCTTTTGTTGTTACTTGAAATTAAATTAGAATTAGGAATTACTAACTAAAATGCATATGTACAATGACCCATCAGATTCAATTTTGCCGCCCCTAAAAAAAATGACAAGAACATTCTCTACCTATCTATATCTATAGAATAGGTAGAGCAAAAAAGAAGGATGTGGAAAAAAAGATATGGATGTTATACAATGACACACTGTATAACAATTTTTCAAAGGGATGTAGCGCAGCTTGGTAGCGCGTTTGTTTTGGGTACAAAATGTCACAGGTTCAAATCCTGTCATCCCTATCTATTCTTTTGAGAGATTCCTTGAGTAAGATCAGTCAATTTTGGACATAATCTTTCATTTTTACATACTATATGTACACACAATAAACTTCGGGGATAAAAAAATCCTTTTCTTTACAATTGTATCTACTTTTATATATCTATTGTTATAGGATCTAAGATAGCGCTCTTAGTTCAGCTCGGTAGAACGCGGGTCTCCAAAACCCGATGTCGTAGGTTCAAATCCTACAGAGCGTGATTCCTTTTATTTTATGTCGAATTACAATGAAAGAACTTAACAAAACAAAGTAGAATTGCAACTTAAAATTGACCTCCTACAAGGAGGAGGTCAATCAAAAAAAGAGATGTTACTCAATCAAAGGTCCAACTGATCACCGCGCCTGTATTGTAAATATGCAGTTACAAATAATCCTGTTAAAGTAATAGGAATTAGACCTAAGACGATTCCGAATAGAAAAACTTCAATCATTTCGATTTGTTTTAGGGAATAAGAAGAGAGGTAAGATCTATCCTTAAATATTAATCTGAATTATCCGTGAATCTCAAATGGGTAATTGAGATTCACGGAAGGAACCATAGAATACCTGAAATGAAATATTATGAGAGACTTTGATTTTGATTTTTGTAAATTGTTTATTGAATTTCATTCATTTCAAATAAGTCGTATCTTGTTTAAACCAATAAATAGAGCTGGGGTTATAGTTGAAGCAGCCAGTAAAAAACCAAAATAACTAGTTAGAATAGGCATGAAATAGCTAAATTAGATATGTTATTTTACTACATATATTCTATTAAGAAAACATTTACCTAAGTCTCAATCGAGATATGACGGTAAGAAAAACTAATTTAAAAAATTTGTTTAGTTCCAATTGAAAATTCTTGATTCATCAGTCATTATAGACGGACACTAAAAAAAATCAAATGAAAATAGTGAATATTTTCATTTGATTTTTTTTCTTTATTGAAATTTGATTTCGGGCCAACTCGATTCAAAGAAGAGCAACTCCTATTACTCTTTTACTTTTTGAAATTCTCTATTCTTTCCATATTAATTTGTTTTGTATTGTAGTTACATAAGGAAAGAACTCTTGGGGGGATCTAATGTAACAATAGTTACTTCACGAATATGGATTGTTCCAACGATTTTTTTTTCTTTTTGCAAATATTCAAAATACTAAATATAAAAAAGAATAAAAGAATAATAAAAAATATTAAATCTAATTCTAATATATTAACCAATGAAAAATGAAATAGTAAAAGAATTCAATAGATAGGGATAGTAATAAGAATTTCCATTTCTAATAATTACTATTTAGAATAGTAAGAATAGCTTCAGTTTAGAAGTTCAAAGTGAAATAGTATTAACATATTTCTTCTATGAACGAACAATTACTTGAATAAAATGAGAGGATTCAAAAAAAGAAAATATGAACCGAACCGCCAAAGGTTTTTATAGATTTCACATAACATATAATGGAATTTTATGAATATAATGAATGAGATCTTTCAATCATGATATCTCTCATTAATTATGAGAGCCCATCCATTCAAGATTTTTACTTTCTTTTACTTTCTATTACTATGATGAATCCACTAATATAAACCTTATTTAATCTTATAGAATCTTAGATTCTAAGGAAAATCAAAATCTATTTAGAATTTATACATATATAAGGAAGATACAGCAATAGCATTTCCTTTCGGTAATGATTGAAACTGCGTTGCTGCGCTAGAGGAAGGATAGCTATACTGATTCGGTCTACTCTAAATATGCCTTTGGTACAAAATTGACGATCTCACAAAGATCCAGTATCAGTAGTTTTAGATTTTTAGATTTACTGATTCCATCTTTCACGGAATCGGCCCGCCTTTTTTTTGAACATACAAGAATTTGTGGAGCTCAGCATGTCTGGAAGCACGGGAGAACGTTCTTTTGCTGATATTATTACTAGTATTCGATACTGGGTCATTCATAGCATTACTATACCTTCCCTATTCATTGCGGGTTGGTTATTCGTAAGTACGGGTTTAGCTTACGATGTTTTTGGAAGTCCTCGGCCAAATGAATATTTCACAGAGAGCCGACAAGGGATTCCTTTAATAACTGGCCGTTTTGATTCTTTGGAACAACTCGATAAATTTAGTAACTCTTTTTAGGAGGTTCCCAATGACCATAGATCGAACTTATCCAATTTTTACAGTGCGATGGTTGGCTGTTCACGGACTGGCTGTACCTACTGTTTCTTTTTTAGGGTCAATATCAGCAATGCAGTTCATCCAACGATAAACCTAATTCGAATTATAGAGCTATGACACAATCAAACCCGAATGAACAAAATGTTGAATTGAATCGTACCAGTCTATACTGGGGTTTATTACTCATTTTTGTACTTGCTGTTTTATTTTCCAATTATTTTTTCAATTAAGAAAAAGAAATAGTAGAAATTCTCTTATCCCATTCGGAAGGATACTATCCTCATAATTATCCATGACTGTTTTTGTCTTTAGCATGACCACTTGATGAAAAAGAAGGGGGGAGATGACCGATACTACTGGAAGGATTCCTCTTTGGCTGATAGGTACTTTAACTGGTATTCTTGTGATCGGTTTAATAGGCATTTTTTTTTACGGCTCCTATTCCGGGTTGGGTTCATCTCTGTAATACTGTAATAATAATATGAACCAGATTAGATTGTAGACATGAAAGAGTAAGAACTCAGCGGGGCCTTACCCCGCTGAGTTCTTAACTCTTAGAGCGAGACTTTGATCTGATATTTCAAACCACTTTATTGTATTCCTTTTTTTTTATTAGAATGTTTTTGAATAATTTAATCTATTGACTGATTCATAGTTTCTGTCGTTCCTAACATAATATTCACTATTATATCAATATTTTAAATATTGAAGCAACAAGAAAGGAGGAATCCATCGATTTTTTGAATAATCTAATACGTATGGATTTATCCATATGAAAAATCCTGCAAATAATTTTCTTTTTAGACTCAACTATTTAGACTAAATTCAAACAAATAAGAAATAGAAAAAAAAACTGTAATGAGATAATAAAGAAATAATTGGATATGCGTAAAGATCTAATCCGCTTTTCAGCCAAAACAAAACACAAAACAAGAGAAGTCTTTTTTTGTTATTTTCCTAAGTTGTAAGTTGAAATGAGTTTAAGAAGTTCTATTTGTTCAATTAGACCCGGAAAATAAAACAAGGAATAAGAATCTTTGGAAAACAAAAGAAAAAATCATGATCCCGATACAAGACGACACAAGAAAAGGATTTTCTTGTGTCGTCTTGTATCAAATCGAATAAACGATTAGAAAGACTAAGAATAAAAGAATAATAATACTTTCTATAAATATAAATCTAAATAAATAGAAATCTTTTTTACTTTATTTTTTCCCGTCCTTGCCTTGTATTCTATTCCTTTGTACTTTGTATTTGTATACTTATTTTCTATCATTAGAAATGGTATAATTAGGAATGGTATAAATGGTATACAAGTAATAAGTTTCAGACATCCCGCAAAATAAAAAAGAGTAAAAGAGTCTAAAAAAAACAAAGAAAAGACTTATAGAATTTTTTGAATCATATATCAGTCTATCAATCAACAAGAATTTGGCACTTTTACCAACTTTATTTTAAGGAATCTCTAGATCTAGAAATTCATTTCGTACAACTGAACCTTTTCAAACTGTTTCTTTTTCAGAACCAAAAAGATTTGTGCCAAAATAACAGATGCCAAGAAGAACAGAAGGCCTTGGACTCGTAATGGATCTTGAAGCACTATTTCTGTGTCTCCCTGACCAAAACCTCCTACATTTGGATTACTTGTTAATGGTTGATCAAGCTTGATGGATTCACCTTCTGAAACAAGAAGTTCTGGTCCTGGAGGTATAATATCAACCACTTGACGTCCTTCTGATGCATCAACTATGGTTATTTCATATCCCCCTTTTTCTTTACGTGCTATTCTGCTTACTATACCAGCAGATGTAGCATTATAAACTGTATTGTTACTCTTGTTACCATCAGGATAAATCTGACCCCTTCCTCTGTTCCCACCTACATATATGGGATATTTTAAGAAATGAACGTCTTTTTTCGTAGCAGGGTCGGGGGAAAGAATAGGAAAGACGATTTCACTATATTTCTGACCGGGAACAGGACCTATCACAAGAATATTTCTTTTATTAGGACGATAAAACTGAAAAGAAAGATTGCCCATCTTTTCTTTCATTTCGGGAGAAATACGATCGGGTGGGGCTAATTCAAATCCCTCGGGTAAAATAATAACAGCTCCTACATTCAAAGCCCCCTTTTTACCATTAGCAAGAACTTGTTTCAGTTGCATATCATAAGGAATTCGAACAACTGCTTCAAATACAGTATCAGGAAGTACAGCTTGCGGAACTTCAATATCCACGGGCTTATTAGCTAAATGGCAATTGGCACATACAATTCGACCAGTTGCTTCTCGTGGATTTTCATAAACCTGCTGCGCAAAAATGGGATATGCATTTGAAATAGATACTCGAGTTATTACATATATCATGATCGATACATAAATGGATCGAGTCATCTGTTCTTTTACCCAAGAAAAAGTCTTTCTATTTTGCATGGTCCAATCATTGATCCCCGGAATTTATACAATAAATTTGATAGGTAGCTAGTAGAATTCCCTATCCACAAGTTTGCCATTGTATTGATTATACTGAAAGAATTGTACTAGTGGAATATAGTATGAATACCTTGAATTGAAAAGGTAGAAGTATAAAGAATAAGTAAGATGAAAAATGATTTATTTCTACACTTTCTTTCTACACAAAGAAAGGTTATGATTTTATTGATATCAAAAGATCTAATGAATTATTCATTCATTGAATGATAAATTACTACAAGCGAAGGAGATACACGATTTAAAAAATGGAAGATCCAATATTTCACAATTGTATCTAGAATCACTGGAAAAGTGGAAACAAGACCAGATATAATCTGATCATTCTGAGCCAATCCAAAATCATTGTAGATCGAACCAATCATTAGTTCCCAACCATGGGTCGAGTGAAATCCGATCCATAAATCAGTAACTAAAAGAATCGAAAAAGCTTTGATTGTATCACTTAAGTTATAGAGAAATTCCTGAATCCAAGAATTTAAAATGAAAAGTTCTTTATTACCCAGAAAAAAATAACCACTTAGAATAGCGAAACAGATTAGATTTGTAGAGAAATGCAAAATGATATGGAAATGAGATTCATTTTGTCTTTGGACCAATTGTATTGTTTCCTTGTGCATTCCTATACGAAGCCTTTGCATATGTGTTTCCGAGTACTCCTTTATCATCTCGTCCAACAGGAATAGTTCTTCTAATTCCATAAATTTTTCTAGAACATTTTTCTCTTCAATATCATTCAAAGGGATTTCGGATTGCCTAGTATTCCACCAATTAATAACCCAAGTTTCTAGACATTTATTAAATGAGAGAGAAACCCACCAGGGCAAAAAGATTATAGACACAAGATATGGGAGGGAAGCCAATGCTTTCTTTTTTTTCATTCTGTATCCGTGATGTGAATTGTTAATGAACCTGTTTCATTGGTCGATTCTGTCTGAGATTTCTATGAAGTACGAAAGCGTAGGGATAGGGTATCAATTCAAAGGCCTAAAAAGAGGAATTATGTTTTACGAAAACAAAAGACATGTTAGGATATTTGATGAATCTAGACTTATTTACTTATTACTTATTAGACCTTTTACTAGTCTCAAGAGTGAAGCCAGACGCCATGTGTATGCGTATACAAAAGAGTTATTGTTCCATATACGTCTTCCCACTTTTGAGATGTATTAAGTTTCTTCTCTCATGCTGAGATTTATTCTTCAGTTCATTTCAAAATACTTCAATGGGTACGCGCAAGAAATAGGCCAATTCGGCAGCTTTTTGTTCAATTTCTCGTGGAGTCAAATCCTCATCAGTACGAGTCAAGGGAATGGCTCCTTGACCCTTGATTTCCATATAAAGGACACGACGAGGAAAAAGACCCTCTCTCACCTCCATTCTGATTGATTGGATATCTTTCAGAAAAAAACGAAGGAAGATGCGACGATCTCTTCCAGGGAATCCCCAACGAAAAAGGGACATTATCCCTTCTTTTCTATCGAATCGGTCATAACCACTACCTACATTCCATGAAATTGTGCACCACAAATAAGAACTAATGAATAGACCTGCGATCCCATAGAAAGACATCACGATCCCTTGTGGGAAAAAAAGGATTTGCTGAGACGGAAATACGGATATCAGATTTTTACCAAGATAACTGGAAGTTCCAACCACTAAGAATCCTAGTGAACCTAAAAAAAGGATACAGGCCCAGCAAAAATTACTTGTTTTTCGAGACCCCGTTATAAGTTCTATCCATATATGTTCTGATCGCCAGTTCATACTATACTAGATCCAGTTGCATTCGATTGGAATTGAGAGAATAACCCAAATGGATTTGACTTGACTTTTATTGCTTGATCCCGAAGTAACTTTCATCAACTAGCAGCATTCCGACAGGAACCATTAGGAATAATTGGTTAGACACATTGAGTTTCTATTGAAAATATTTTTCAAAAAATATTTGCTGATCATTTTTAATTTCATCATTTAATTGATTAAGCTATAACCGCATATACATGCATTAATGCCGTATATTATGCATCGGCATACATAACAAAACAACTCTTCCATTTGTTTTCGGAAAGGCCAAATATCATATATCCTACCGTATTACATTAAAAAAAGTATCTGTATAATGATCCAGTGTTGAAATAAATTGATGAGATTTCATCGTATTTAGACAATCTTATTTCTTTGGACATAAAGAGATAAAGAAGCCATTGCGATTGCCGGAAAGACTAGACCCACTAAAGGAACAAAAATAGAGGGAAAGTTCAAATCTATCATAGAATGGGTACCTCAATTTCATATTTGTACCTATTAGAAATTCTAATTATAAAGATATATTCTAATAAGTCTATCTATTAATTATTAATCTATTAAAATTAAAAATAAATTAGAAAGAATATTAAGATAATATTAATATGAAGTATTTAATAATCAATAACAAATGTAGAACTCAATGAAGTATACCTATTCCTCTTTCGACACGAATATGTATGAGAATCCCCTTTACTAAAGTGGATTCTTCTTCTCCCATCCTTATCTTCATCGTCTTTCTATCTTTACCTTTCAAAACAAAAAAGGTGTTTTGAAAGGTAAAGATAGAAAAGAGTTTCTTATGAGTTTCTGATTTTAACCAATCTTATCCAACAAACAGGGATTCCTAGTGAAAAACCGGGGGTTCTCGCTAAAGAAAAAGAACTTCTATATTCTTCTTATTTGTTATTTGAATATTTCTATTTTCTTTATTTGATTTGAGATTTCTTTTTCTTTAGTATTTTATTTTCATTTTTTCGATATATTTTTTTATCTCTTTTTCGTTGTTCTATATATGAATAATGAATATGTCAAAAGAACGGAGAAAATCATTTTTATTTCCCTAATTTCTCGGAAGGAGAAAGAAATTCTTTTTTATCTTGTCGAAGGATCCGGGGCAAAAAGTCATTATCCAAAACTTCTGACTCTTACTACACTTATAACTTATGTCTCCAAAGAAAACACCATCTTCTTAGTTTTTTTTTTCATTATAATGAACTTCGCTACAAATAAAAATAACTGAAGCTAGTGTTATACTTCCATTTGAAAATGAAGAATTTCAATCTTTTTGAAATTTTTTTTTTGAATCTTGATTCAAGGGAAGGAAACCGTGTAGCTGAAATAACTCATTCAGAACACCTTTTAAAGGATTACGTGGTACAATTGGGTCGAATAAGCCCTTATGGAATAAATACTCAGCCACTTGTAAACCATCGGGTACTGTCTTTTTCAATGTTTGTTCAATTACTCTTTTACCCGCAAACGCAATGTAGGCATTAGGTTCAGCAATAATGATATCTCCCAACATACCAAAACTTGCTGTAACTCCGCCAGTTGTAGGAGATGTAAGGATTGATACATAAAATAACTTTTTATTTGATTGATAATCATATGAAGCAGAAGATATTTTAGCCATTTGCATTAAGCTCAAAGTCCCTTCTTGCATGCGTGCTCCTCCAGAAGCACACACAATAATGACAGGTAGAGATCGATTAGTAGCATACTCGATCAAACGGGTGATTTTCTCACCTACTACGGATCCCATACTACCTCCCATAAACTGAAAATCCATAACTCCAATTGCTATGGGAATACTGTTTAGTTGACCTACGCCCGTTTGAACAGCTTCAGTTAAACCCGTTTTTGTTTGATAAAAAGAAATGCGATCTATATAAGGTTCCTCCTCTGAATGAAATTCAATGGGGTCTATTGAATGAAATTCAATGGGGTCTATAGAGACCATATCTTCATCCATAGGCTCCCAAGTGCCAGGATCTATAAAGAGTTCAATTCTATCTGAACTACTCATTTTCAAATGATATCCGCAGTATTCACAAATATTCATTTTTGAACTCAAAAATTTTTTATAATTTAATCCATAACAATTTTCACATTGAACCCATAACTGTTTGTATTTTGTATTTAGATCGAAATCATTAGATTTTTCTATTCTATTGAAATAACTGCTACTAGTTTTGATACTAGAATTTCCATTTTCAATACTACTTGTACTTTCCGTACAAATGAAACTAGAAATGTAACTGTCGATATCACTGTAAATGTCACTATTAAGACTGATTTCAAAGCGAAGATAACTATCAATGCAACTATTAATGTGATTATTCCAATTAGATTGAGTATCATACATGGAATCATAAGAATAGTAGTAATTACTACTATTAGACCCACTTTTCAAATAACTAGGTAGTTCACTCAAAAAAGAACTAGCATTGTCAATATCAAAAATATGATTTTCAATATCAAAATATACAGAATAAGTGTCACCATTACTATTTCTAACTAAAAACGTATGATCAGAGATCAAACTCCAAAGATTCCTCCTATCAAATAAAGAATTTAAATAATGAATATTACTGAAACTATAACTGTCCCAACTAGGAATCTTTTTATCCGCATCTTTTCGAATAGTTTCTTCACTTCCACTGGTATGTCCAAGAGCATCAAGACCATCCATTGATTTACTTAGTCCACACTTATGTTCTAACTTCTTGTTAGACAACATTGAATTGAACCAATATTTTTTCATAGATTATTTATGCCCCTATTTTATGAAACCCTAATACTAATAGATGAATAGTCATTCGATGAAGAAAAAATCATTTTACTATTTCTTTTTTTTCTTTATCATCAGAATTCAAATAAAGCATATGATCCAATGTTAATGAAAAACGAGCGAGTCTTTAAAAGAAAGGATTCTCTTTTTGAGGAATCCGGTGAATCATTTCAATATTATGATAGAATCTTTTCCTCAAAAAAAATATATAAAGAAAGGTTTCTCTCATGTCAAACTTTCAATTCTCATCAAAAAGATACATAGTTGTTTCTTCCCATAAATTAAAAAGAAATTATCGTCTCGTAGAATCTCGTGTTATATAGTCAAATAACAAAATTAGTCAAATAAGAAAATGAATTTCTATTACAACAGGGAACGAAAAAGACAATATACAGGATAGGGGTAGAAGAGATCCTTCCCTTGGCTTGATCTATGGCCTGAAACTAAGGAATATAAAATGATTCACCAATCCAACCCCAAGGATCCATAATTCAGCCTATGGTTCTAACAATAAATAAAAGAATAGATAAGTTGTTTAGTCTTCCTTCGATTTTATCTTCTTATTTTTAGATTTTGTATATACTTGTATATTGTATATCGTGTAAGGTCTGTACATAGAAAAGATATATGCAAATACACAAAGACCTTCATAGTTCATAGTATAGGATTAGTATAAGATGTTTATTCTTTATTTGAATTTGAATTTGATTCGGCCCAATCTTTCTTTTTTTGAGGAAAAGATTGGGCCAAGTTTCATTGCAATCAATTAGGAGAACAAAAAGTAATTGCTGAATTCTACGCGCTTATTTTGCCTCTATATCTGGCTTATCCACTGGGTCGAAATCGAATGTGATCTCTTTCCAGACTTCACAAGCAGCGGCTAGCTCAGGGCTCCATTTGCTAGCTTCACGAATAATATCATTACCTTCACGAGCAAGATCACGTCCCTCATTACGAGCTTGTACACATGCTTCTAAAGCCACCCGATTAGCTACTGCACCGGGTGCATTTCCCCAAGGGTGCCCTAAAGTTCCTCCACCAAACTGTAGTACGGAATCATCTCCAAAGATTTCGGTTAGGGCAGGCATATGCCAAACATGAATACCTCCTGAAGCCACGGGTATAACACCTGGCATAGAGACCCAGTCTTGAGTGAAAAAAATACCACGACTTCGATCTTTTTCAATATAATCATCACGTAACAAATCAACAAAACCCAAAGTCATCTCACGTTCCCCCTCCAGTTTACCCACTACTGTACCAGCGTGAATATGATCTCCGCCAGACATACGTAATGCTTTAGCTAGTACACGAAAATGCATACCATGATTTTTCTGTCTATCAATAACTGCATGCATTGCGCGATGGATGTGAAGAAGTAGACCATTGTCGCGGCAATAATGAGCCAAGCTAGTATTTGCGGTGAACCCCCCAGTTAAGTAGTCATGCATTACGATAGGAACTCCCAATTCTCTGGCAAATACCGCTCTTTTGATCATTTCTTCACAGGTACCCGCAGTTGCATTCAAGTAATGTCCTTTAATTTCACCCGTTTCGGCTTGCGCTTTATAAATTGCTTCGGCACAAAATAAGAAACGATCTCTCCAACGCATAAATGGTTGTGAATTTACGTTTTCATCATCCTTAGTAAAATCAAGTCCACCTCTTAGACATTCATAAACCGCTCTACCGTAGTTTTTTGCAGATAATCCCAATTTTGGTTTAATAGTACATCCCAATAGGGGACGACCATACTTGTTCAATTTATCTCTTTCAACTTGGATGCCATGAGGCGGACCTTGGAAAGTTTTGGAATAAGAAGGGGGAATTCGCAGATCTTCCAGACGTAGAGCTCGCAGGGCTTTGAAACCAAATACATTACCCACAATGGAAGTAAACATGTTAGTAACAGAACCTTCTTCAAAAAGGTCTAAAGGATAAGCTACATAAGCAATATATTGATTTTCCTCCCCAACAACGACCTCGATGTGGTAGCATCGTCCTTTGTAACGATCAAGACTGGTAAGTCCATCAGTCCACACAGTTGTCCATGTACCAGTAGAAGATTCGGCAGCTACCGCAGCCCCTGCTTCTTCAGGCGGAACTCCCGGTTGAGGGGTTACTCGGAATGCTGCCAAGATATCAGTATCTTTGGTTTCGTAATCAGGAGTATAATAAGTCAATTTGTAATCTTTAACACCAGCTTTAAATCCAACACTTGCTTTAGTTTCTGTTTGTGGTGACATAAGTCCCTCCCTACAACTCATGAATTAAGAATTCTCACAACAACAAGGTCTACTCGATATGAATTAAGCGTGAATGAAACCTTTGACAAAAATATTTACAATTCAAAAAAGATTCAACTAAACTATAAATTAATATTATCAACTAATGAATAATGAAATTTTGAAAAAGGTTCGTTATTGGACCATTTATTTGATTCACCAAATACATCATTATTTTAGACTCTTTGATATATATGGCGCAACCCAATCTTCTTGAAAATTTCTATTCCTAATGGAATTTATCATCTTCTTAATATTTTTTATAAATAATGAATATGATATAGAATATGAATATAAAAAAAATAAATAAATAAGAATATCAAAATAAAGAGAAAAAACATCAAAGAAAATGAAAAATTTCGATTTCATTTCAATTCAGAAATCTAGTTTAAATAGAATTCAATTCAAATAGATAAATATTAAATTGAATAGAAATAGAATTCTAAATTAGAATTAAGAAATTCTAGAATGAATAAATTTCAATTATAAAAATTTTAAAGTAAAGATAATAAAGATATTAAAGATAATAAATAGTAAATAAAAATATCTAATATAGAAATAAAAAGAAAGAATATAGGACCCGGTCCCCTCTCTTGACAGTAATATATGTTGTATATGTAAATCCTAGATGTGAAAAGAGTCATAATTCATCTAGAAAAGGGAACAGATATGATATATAAAGAAGAATAGGTGCACAACAAAAAAATACAATAGTACAATAGAAATAATTGAAAATTGACTCATTAACTGAGTAAAGGATTGAATTGGATTCAATTAGGTGGTACCAACTCAATCGAATGCTAACTCCCATTTATTTATTAGAAAATTCATTATGGAATTAACTGATCAACTTGCTATCGGATATTTCTTTTCGATTCAGTACTCTTAAAAAAAAGAATTTCGACATATTTATTATGATTTATGATTATGAGAAACAATCCCATTACTTCTGATCCTGTGGTTTCTACACTTGAAGAACAAAACCAAGGGCGTATCGCTCAAATTATTGGCCCAGTACTGGATGTCATTTTTCCACCGGGCAAGATGCCTAATATTTATAATGCTTTGATAATTAAAGGTCGAGATATTGTTGGTCATCAAATTAATGTAACTTGTGAAGTACAACAATTATTAGGAAATAATCGAGTGAGAGCTGTAGCTATGAGTGCTACAGATGGTCTGATGAGAGGAATGAAAGTGATTGACACGGGAGCTCCTCTAAGTGTTCCAGTCGGGGGAGCTACTCTCGGACGAATTTTCAACGTCCTTGGAGAGCCCGTTGATAATTTAGGTCCTGTCGATACTCGCACAACATCTCCTATTCATAGATCTGCACCCGCCTTCATACAGTTAGATACAAAATTATCAATCTTTGAAACAGGGATTAAAGTTGTGGATCTTTTAGCCCCCTATCGCCGTGGAGGAAAAATCGGACTATTTGGGGGAGCTGGAGTGGGTAAAACAGTACTCATCATGGAATTGATCAACAACATTGCCAAAGCTCACGGAGGCGTATCCGTATTTGGCGGAGTAGGTGAACGTACTCGTGAAGGAAATGATCTCTACATGGAAATGAAAGAATCCGGGGTTATTAATGAAAAAAATATTGCAGAATCCAAAGTGGCTCTAGTCTATGGTCAAATGAATGAACCGCCAGGAGCTCGTATGAGAGTTGGCTTGACTGCCCTAACCATGGCGGAATATTTCCGAGATGTTAATGAGCAAGACGTACTTCTATTCATTGACAATATATTTCGTTTCGTTCAAGCAGGGTCCGAAGTCTCTGCCTTATTAGGTAGAATGCCTTCTGCAGTGGGTTATCAACCTACCCTTAGTACGGAAATGGGTTCTTTGCAAGAAAGAATTACTTCTACCAAGGAAGGATCCATAACATCGATTCAAGCAGTTTATGTACCTGCGGATGATTTGACCGACCCTGCTCCTGCCACGACATTTGCACATTTAGATGCTACTACCGTATTATCAAGAGGATTAGCTGCCAAAGGTATTTATCCAGCAGTAGATCCCTTGGATTCAACGTCAACTATGTTACAACCTCGGATCGTTGGCGAGGAACATTATGAAACTGCGCAAAGGGTTAAGCAAACTTCACAACGTTACAAAGAACTTCAAGACATTATAGCTATCCTTGGGTTGGACGAATTATCCGAAGAAGATCGTTTAACTGTAGCAAGAGCACGCAAAATTGAGCGTTTCTTATCACAACCCTTCTTTGTGGCAGAAGTCTTTACTGGTTCTCCAGGGAAATATGTTGGTCTAGCAGAAACAATTCGGGGGTTTCAATTCATCCTTTCCGGAGAATTAGATGGTCTTCCCGAGCAGGCCTTTTATTTGGTGGGTAACATCGATGAAGCTACCGCGAAAGCTATTAACTTAGAAGAGGAGAGCAAATTGAAGAAATGACCTTAAATCTTTGTGTACTGACTCCAAATCGAATGATTTGGGATTCTGAAGTGAAAGAGATTATTTTATCTACTAATAGTGGACAAATTGGGGTATTACCAAATCATGCCCCCATTGCCACGGCTGTAGATATAGGTCTTTTGAGAATACGGCTAAAAGATCGATGGTTAACGGTAGCTCTTATGGGCGGTTTTGCTAGAATAAGTAATAATGAGATCACTATTTTAGGAAATGGTGCGGAAATTAGTACTGACATTGATCCACAAGAAGCTCAACAAACTCTTGAAATAGCTGAAGCTAACTTGAGTAAAGCTGAGGGTAAGAGACAAGCAATTGAGGCAAATCTAGCTCTCAGACGAGCTAGGACACGAGTAGAAGCTATCAAAGTAATTTCCTCTTAGTAGTCAATACATTCAATCAAAATAAAAAGATTGATTTCTTATATACTACACACTACATCTTGATTCCACAAATTGACCACAATAAAGTCTAATTTGATTAATCTGATGATAGAACAGAACGAAAAAAAGAGGATGAGTAGAAAAACTTATTAGATACCATGGAATCCGGTATCTAATAAGTTCTACCTACTATTGGATTTGAACCAATGACTCCCGCCGTATGAAAGCAATACTCTAACCACTGGGTTAAGTAGGTCATTTATCACCACAAAAAGGGTCTCCATCACTTCGATGGATTATAGGTAAAATATGTTTTCTAAGCAATATTAATCTTTTACCAGTAAACATAAACAGATCAGAGAGTTATCATGTGAGATTATGGGATACTGTTCTTGACAAGAAATTGTCTCTATATTAAAATGGTTATGACAAGGGCTATAGCTCAGTTAGGTAGAGCACCTCGTTTACACGTGCGCCAATGTTTTTCAAAGGAGCTCATTATGCAATGACCATAATTGATCTTTTTGAGAAGTCGATGTCTTACTCCGTAGATTCGAGAGAACAAGAGAAAAATAGCCTGACAAATTTGGTTTTATCCGGTTCAAGTGCGAATTCCGGTGCTAAATCAAATATAACCTGCCATTATAAGGTAAATGCTCAGCTCATTCAATGCCAGGCATAATGAGTATAAGGATCTCAAAAGAACCTCTTTTCGTCCTATGAGCTTTGAGGTGTATGAAGTCTCATATTTTACTCTTGCAGCGGAGCGATAGAGACTGCATTTCATTTAGATTGATCTAGGCCGAAGGCAGACCTAAATAAAGGTCACCCTTCTTTGAAACACTTTGGTATTGCTCCTAGATCAGGATACAAATAATGAATCAGAGCACATGGAGCCATCTCAATATCTTCTTATCTTCCTCTAAAGAAAACTATAGAAAACTATGGTGGACTAACTGATCTTTACATCAGTTGATGAAAGAGCCCAATGCAACAAAATGCATGTTGGGTCTTTGAAACAGTTCGAATCATTTCGATAATAATAAGTTTTCTCTGTTTTACCGAGAAGGTCTACGGTTCGAGTCCGTATAGCCCTAATACATTCCATTTTTGTTTTGTATAGAAATTTGAGTAGTAGTAGGAACAATAAAATAAACACAATAATTAATTCCAACGGACCTAATTGGTATTTGTCAAATCTCGGATCAAATACCCATCTATCTTCATCCACTTTCATGAAGAAATTACATATTTTCTTTATCATTTTTTTATTCTTTTTCTTTTTTAAATTGAATTTCTTCTTTACTATATTACTATTACTTATTACTATAGTCTATTACTATAATTACTATCTATAATTATTCTAAGTTAATAGAAAAGTTAATATAAGATAGGGAATTCTTTACTTTCACTTTATATTTCTAAGATATAAGATCAATATGAAATAGAAAAAATATAGAAAAAAATCTATAAAAAAATATATTAAAAAAATAGATAATTATATTAAAAAAATAGATAATAGATATATATAAATATATAAGATAATAAGATAATTAATATAAGATAATTAAGATATAAGATAATTAAGTAGAATAATTAAGTAGAATAGAAAATAAAAAGAACTAAGTATAAGAGCATTCTATATTAAACATCACATATAGAAAGAGAATTGAAAAGAAAAAAAAAAAGAAAAAAAAGAAAAAAAAGAAAAAGAGAAAGGTATGTCCTACAGCAAACAAACTTTAAACTATGCGGATCAAAAATCTTTTATTGTTTCATCTACGAAGTTCTATATGATTTTCAAATTCCAATTCAAATGAAATAATTCAACCTATTCCACATTCATAGTTTTATGTTTCTGTTTCACGAATATGATCTTTTCTGGGCATTTAGAATAATATCATATCAAGCGTTATTCCTATCTTGACATTTGTCATTTCTGGGATTTTAGGGAAGGTCCATAAAAGTTTCCTAGTTATGAATCAGGTAGAGAGCCAATGGGGGATGCTTGGGTACAATTCCGAATTTGCTATTAAATGTTTGCTCTAGTTTTTTTTGCTGTAGAAACGATCTTTCATTATCCATGGACAATGAGCTTTGATGTATTGGGTGTATCTGTATTTATAGAAGCTTATAAGCTTTCATTCCCAATTGTGGGTTCAGTTTATGCATGTCGAAAAGGAGCGTTGGAATGGTCTTAGCTGAATCTTTAGACAATCAAAAGAAAAGGATGACATTGAAACATTTCTTAATTTGGTTG
This sequence comes from Phalaenopsis equestris, assembly GCF_001263595.1. NCBI lineage: Eukaryota > Viridiplantae > Streptophyta > Magnoliopsida > Asparagales > Orchidaceae > Phalaenopsis > Phalaenopsis equestris. The sequence goes on along the minus strand of NC_017609.1, from coordinate 51,010 downwards.
AGTTTCCATTACTTAACCAAATAGCCCCAATTTCATTATTTCAACTACATCGAATGATCTCTCGAATTGGTCAATACTTTCCAGTTTATGGCCGCTTATCTATGGTACCAGTTGTTTTTTCATTTAATTTTATTCATTAATAGGCTCGCGATTCAACTTTGATCATTATGGATTGGTGCCAAGATATAGAACTGTATATCAACAGGAAAATCGATGTTTTACTACTAATCACAAGTTTTACCTTCGACGCAGTACTCATACTGGAAATTACGATCAAGGATTACTCTATAAATCACCATCTACTTCAGAGATACCTTTTGGATTTGCAATCTTTTTCAAATCCAATCTTCCTACGAATTTGTGAATAAGGCAGGGTTCCTTTGTACAAAATAAGAAACAGCGGTCAATCATTAAAAATTTCATTGGTCAATGTTAAATATTCATACAAAGAGAAATGTGGGAGAGATGAAGAAGATGCAGGTTCATTTATCTGATTGGCTAGTCAAGCATTAGTTAATTCATAGATCTTTAATTCCCGAGGATTGGAATTCCATTGCTGTCATTTCATATGTATATGGTTACAATTATTTACGCTCCCAGTGTGCCTATGATACCAGGCGGATTTTTAGCTAGTGTGTATCACCTTACGAAAATACGTTATGGTATAGATAAACCAGAAGAGGTATGCATAAAAGTATTTGCTCTCCGGAGTAATCCTCAAACCCCGTCAGTTTTCTGGATTTGAAGAAGTGCTGATTTTCAGGAATGGAAATCTTATGATATATTGGGATTTTCTGATAAGAATCATCCTCGCCTTAAACGTATCTTCATGCCTGAAAGTTGGATAGGCTGGCCTTTAAGTAAAGACTATATTACGTCCAATTTCTATGAAATTAAAGATGCTCATTGATTGAAATTGAAACGAAATCTGGAGTCGTGTCATACGTGTCATATAAGTAAAATAAGTAAAAAAGGGGTTTTTTATCATTCAATGAGCATCTTGGTATTCCTCTTCTAGAGGAAAAACAAAAAAAGTAACTGGACTTTCATTCGTATTGCGGAGGGACTAAAATAAAAAAAAATGAAAAAGAAAGTAAAGAATATCTATCCCGATCCGTCTTAATGAATTAATTTCATTTGTATGAGGTATTAAGAAATATCTATCCGATACATTATTAACGTGTCAGGAACCAGATTTGAACTGGTGACACGAGGATTTTCAGTCCTCTGCTCTACCAACTGAGCTATCCCGACCATTTCCCGTGCATCATCCTAGCAGAGTACTTTTATCTATGTCAATGAAAAGAACGAAAAAAGAAAATCTTAACAAATTGGCTCTAGCCCCTGAAATTCTTGGATCTTCAAAAAGAAGACTTTTTTTGTAAATGTAAGGAAAAAGATATAGACTATGAATGATTCAATAACGGAGATTCCTTGAACATATATCTTCATATCGTATTATCCAAAACAAATGAGATTGGATTGGAAAAAAGATACGAGGATTTAGATTTGGATCTATTTGTGAAAGAACAGAGTGAATAAAATGAAAAAGATATTTCATTTGGTTTAAACTGAGTCACTGATGAAAAAAAAATGAATAAAGAGGATGAGGATAAATAAAGAGCGAGGAAGTAAAATGGGCTTTTTATTGGGGATAGAGGGACTTGAACCCTCACGATTGAAAAATTCGACGGATTTTCCTCTTACTATAAATTTCATTGTTGTCGGTATTGACATGTAAAATGGGACTCTCTCTTTATTCTCGTCCGATTCAATTTCAAAAGATCTATCAAAAATTCTGGAATGAATAATTTGATCATTGAATATTCGAATTCTATTCTTTTTTCAACTTCAATTGGAATTGATTCACAATAACTCTTCAATTTTTCATCTATCTTTTTGATCTCTATCATTCTAATAAAAAAAGAATAGAAATATAGGGTTTCTTATAGATCCTTATCTCATACTATTATATTACTCATATTTGAGATTACTCATATTAATAATATAATATTAATAGAAAGAGAAGATTTCTATTTTCATATAGAAATTTCAAATTTCATATCTAAATATAGAGATACAAAATAGAATTCGATATAAGATTTGGGTTGTGATTAATCGTTTGCTATGTCAGTATGTATACGTACGTCTTAGGTATATAAGACGTATCCTTTCTGTCATTTCGATAGAAGTCTTTTAGCTACTAACATAACGTAATCAATTTCATTCGTTAGAACAGCTTCCATTGAGTCTCTGCACCTATCCCTTTTTATTCTCCTTTTCCATAGTTTTTTCTCTCGAAACAAAGATTTGGCTCAGGATTGCCCTTTTTTAGTTCCAGGGTTTCTCTGAATTTGGAAGTTACCACTTAGCAGGTTTCCATACCAAGGCTCAATCCAATCAAGTCCGTAGCGTCTACCAATTTCGCCATATCCCCTTTTCCTTTGAGCCTTTGAGACAAGGCTCCGGCTGTAATTCCATCCACCTCTTTCATTTATCTTGGCACTATTGAATCCATTAGGTAATGATTCCTATATTGAAAAAGTGTATGCTGTTATTTTATTTTTTTCCTCTATTCTATATCTATTCTATATTATATTAGAATATTATAAGAATATTCTAAACCCTATTTTTTCAATATAAAATTATTTTATCATTGATCTATCCGCAATTCAATATGGATAGATATATACCACATATATATCTATGCCTTTCCTACTCCTTCATTTTTACAGTGTCGTTTTGAATAGTGGAACGGTCGATATTCATTCTTCTTTTTTTTTCATTTCGAATTCTAATTTCATTGATATTTTCTTTTCATATTTCATATATATGAATATGGAATTGAATTTAGATTTCTATTTATATATCTAAATATATCTAATTTATCTAGATCTAAATAGTTTTCTTTTCTATTTTCTAAATAGAATCTAAAATATATAACTAATATTTAAGAAATAGAAGAAATTGAAAGAATCAATAAAAAAAAAAGAAAAAAAGAATAAGAATCACTAGGAAATAGCTAAGATCCGATAGTTTCCTGTATTCCTATACACTATTGCTCGTATATCCGCCCGCTTAGCTCAGAGGTTAGAGCATCGCATTTGTAATGCGATGGTCATCGGTTCGATTCCGATAGCCGGCTCTTTTTTTTATCTATTTTTTTATTTACATGATTTAAAATCTCTACTCTCGCTTTCTCTAAATGTCGGATCACCGATCTATTATGTCATGATAACTTGCAGCTATAGCTATAAAGAAAAAAGTTGACTAGAACAATTAGATCTCTACAGAAGAAATTGGAAAACGTAACCTTCGCTTGAATTTCCTATATATACAAAAAATCCGAATATTGATAAAATTTAATTGATCAAATTTATTTTATTCTGTTTTGTAGGACTTTAGTAAATTGAGTTTTGCTTTGCTGATCCTTTAGTTCAGTCTGATTTTAGTTCAGTCTGATTTTATATATATTTTTTTTTTCAAATAAAAGTGAATCAAAAAGGAGCC
>NC_017609.1:37500-42500 GCF_001263595.1 Phalaenopsis equestris | reverse complement strand
GCACACCATCATTTAGCTATTGCGATTCTGTTCCTGATCGCAGGTCATATGTATAGGACTAACTGGGCCATTGGTCATGGCCTGAAAGACATTTTAGAGGCTCATAAAGGTCCATTTACGGGCCAGGGCCATAAAGGTCTCTATGAAATCCTAACAACGTCATGGCATGCTCAATTATCTCTGAACCTGGCTATGTTAGGTTCTTTAACCATTGTTGTAGCTCACCATATGTATTCCATGCCCCCCTATCCATACCTAGCTATTGACTATGGTACACAACTTTCGTTGTTCACACATCACATGTGGATCGGGGGATTTCTTATAGTTGGCGCTGCTGCACATGCAGCCATCTTTATGGTAAGAGATTACGATCCAACTACTCGATACAACGATCTATTAGATCGTGTCCTTAGACATCGTGATGCAATCATATCACATCTCAACTGGGCATGCATATTTCTAGGGTTTCACAGTTTTGGCTTGTATATTCATAATGATACTATGAGCGCTTTAGGACGTCCCCAAGATATGTTTTCAGATACCGCTATACAATTACAACCCATCTTTGCTCAATGGGTACAAAACACCCATGCTTTAGCACCTAACGTAACAGCTCCTGGTGCAACAACAAGTACCAGCTTAATTTGGGGAGGTGGTGAGTTAGTAGCAGTGGGCGGCAAGGTTGCTTTGTTACCTATACCATTAGGAACTGCAGATTTTTTGGTTCATCACATTCATGCATTTACAATTCATGTGACTGTATTGATCCTACTGAAAGGTGTTCTATTTGCTCGCAGTTCCCGTTTGATACCTGATAAAGCAAATCTTGGTTTTCGTTTTCCTTGTGATGGACCTGGTAGGGGGGGTACATGTCAAGTATCCGCCTGGGATCATGTATTCTTAGGCCTATTCTGGATGTACAATGCAATTTCGGTAGTAATTTTCCATTTCAGTTGGAAAATGCAGTCGGATGTTTGGGGTACTATAAGTGATCAAGGAGTAGTCACTCATATCACAGGAGGTAACTTTGCACAGAGTTCCATTACTATTAATGGATGGCTCCGGGATTTCTTATGGGCACAGGCATCTCAGGTAATTCAGTCTTATGGTTCTTCATTATCTGCATATGGTCTTTTTTTCTTAGGTGCTCATTTTGTCTGGGCTTTCAGTTTAATGTTTCTATTCAGTGGCCGTGGTTATTGGCAAGAACTCATTGAATCCATCGTTTGGGCTCATAACAAATTAAAAGTTGCTCCTGCTACCCAGCCTAGAGCCTTGAGTATTGTACAAGGGCGTGCTGTAGGAGTAACCCATTACCTTCTGGGTGGAATTGCCACAACATGGGCATTCTTCTTAGCAAGAATTATTGCAGTAGGATAATGGCTAGGAGGATTTGAAAGGCATTATGACATTAAGATTCCCAAGGTTTAGCCAAGGCTTAGCTCAGGACCCCACTACTCGTCGTATTTGGTTTGGTATTGCTACCGCACATGACTTCGAGAGTCATGATGATATTACTGAAGAACGTCTTTATCAGAACATTTTTGCTTCGCACTTTGGACAGTTAGCAATAATATTTCTGTGGACATCCGGAAATCTGTTTCATGTAGCTTGGCAAGGAAATTTTGAGTCATGGATACAGGACCCTTTACATGTACGACCTATTGCTCATGCAATTTGGGATCCTCATTTTGGTCAACCTGCTGTAGAAGCCTTTACTAGAGGAGGCGCTATCGGTCCAGTGAATATTGCTTATTCTGGTGTTTATCAGTGGTGGTATACAATTGGATTACGCACTAATGGGGATCTTTATACTGGAGCTCTTTTTCTATTACTTCTTTCTGCTATATCCTTAATAGCGAGTTGGTTACACCTACAACCAAAATGGAAACCAAGCGTTTCTTGGTTCAAAAATGCCGAATCTCGTCTCAATCATCATTTGTCAGGGCTTTTTGGAGTAAGTTCCTTGGCTTGGACAGGACATTTAGTTCATGTCGCTATTCCCGGATCGAGGGGAGAGTACGTCAGATGGAATAATTTCTTAGAAGTATTGCCGTATCCCCAAGGGTTGGGCCCCCTTTTTATGGGTCAATGGAATCTTTATGCTCAAAACCCTGATTCCAGTAATCATTTATTTGGTACCTCCCAAGGGGCAGGAACTGCCATTCTAACCCTTCTTGGGGGATTTCATCCCCAAACGCAAAGTTTATGGCTAACCGATATTGCTCATCATCATTTAGCTATTGCATTCCTTTTTCTCGTTGCTGGTCATATGTATAGAACTAACTTCGGTATTGGGCACAGTATCAAAGATCTTTTAGAAGCACATATTCCCCCGGGGGGTCGATTAGGACGTGGACATAAAGGTCTTTATGACACAATAAATAATTCGCTTCATTTTCAATTGGGCCTTGCTCTAGCCTCTTTAGGGGTTATTACTTCTTTAGTAGCTCAACACATGTACTCTTTACCTGCTTATGCATTCATAGCACAAGACTTTACTACTCAAGCTGCATTATATACTCATCACCAATACATCGCAGGGTTCATCATGACAGGAGCCTTTGCTCATGGGGCTATATTCTTCATTAGGGATTACAATCCGGAACAGAATGAGGATAATGTATTGGCAAGAATGTTAGACCATAAAGAAGCTATAACATCTCATTTAAGTTGGGCCAGCCTTTTTCTGGGGTTCCATACTTTGGGCCTTTATGTTCATAATGACGTCATGCTTGCTTTTGGTACTCCGGAAAAACAAATCTTAATCGAACCCATATTTGCCCAATGGATACAATCTGCTCATGGCAAGACTTCGTATGGGTTCGATGTACTCTTATCTTCAACGAATAGCCCGGCATTCAATGCAGGTCGAAGCATATGGTTACCTGGCTGGTTGAATGCTATTAATGAGAATAGTAATTCACTTTTCTTAACAATAGGGCCGGGAGATTTCTTGGTTCATCATGCTATTGCTCTGGGTTTACATACGACTACATTGATTTTAGTAAAAGGTGCTTTAGATGCGCGTGGTTCCAAGTTAATGCCAGATAAAAAGGATTTTGGTTATAGTTTTCCTTGCGACGGCCCCGGTCGTGGTGGTACTTGTGATATTTCTGCTTGGGACGCATTTTATTTGGCAGTTTTCTGGATGCTAAATACCATCGGATGGGTTACTTTTTATTGGCATTGGAAACACATCACATTATGGCAGGGTAATGTTTCACAATTTAATGAATCCTCTACTTATTTGATGGGATGGTTAAGAGATTATCTATGGTTAAACTCTTCACAACTTATCAATGGATATAACCCTTTTGGTATGAATAGTTTATCGGTCTGGGCGTGGATGTTCTTATTTGGACATCTTGTTTGGGCTACTGGATTTATGTTCTTAATTTCCTGGCGTGGCTATTGGCAGGAATTGATTGAAACTTTAGCGTGGGCTCATGAACGGACACCTTTGGCTAATTTGATTCGATGGAAAGATAAGCCAGTGGCTCTTTCCATTGTGCAAGCAAGATTGGTTGGATTAGTCCACTTTTCCGTAGGTTATATATTCACTTACGCAGCTTTCTTGATTGCCTCCACATCAGGAAAATTTGGTTAATTTAGTGAATTCTTTTTTTTTACCCTATGCCCCCCAAAAAAAATATCATTTCTTTCAATGAAGAGGAGGTATGTACCTTCTTCTATTTTTCCATCTAGGATCCGAACTTTATAAAATAGGAACTGAACATTATCATTATGGCAAGAAAAAGTTTGATTCAAAGGGAGAAGAAGCGCCATAAATTGGAACAGAAATATTATTGGATTCGTCAATCCTTAAAAAAAGAAATAAGCAAAGTTCCCTCGTTGAGGGAACAATGGAAAATTCATGGAAAATTGCAATCCTCACCACGTAATAGTGCGCCTATACGTCTTCATCGACGTTGTTTTTTAACCGGAAGACCTAGAGCGAACTATCGAGACTTTGGACTATCTGGACACATACTTCGAGAAATGGTTCATGCATGTTTGTTACCAGGTGCAACAAGATCAAGTTGGTAAGGAGAAAATCTTGTTTTCTATTTGGATAGATCTCTATGATCTATGATCTATAGAATAGAGGGCCCCTTTACCATTTTGTATAAATAGACTATTCTATTTGTATAGATATGGTAGAGGGGCATATCCAATTTTTCTTCGTCCATCAGTTCCCAGTCGTTCAGCGCGGAGTAGAGCAGTTTGGTAGCTCGCAAGGCTCATAACCTTGAGGTCACGGGTTCAAATCCTGTCTCCGCAACATTTTTGCTAAATTCCCTTTTATTTTGTATTTGTAGTAATTAATGTTGTTGGGAGGAAAAAAGGTGAAACGGAAGATAGAACTACTAACTACTATATTCACTACTATGCATACTAGTATGCATAGTAGTCAACTGTACCGACGGAATCTTTTTATAGTACATTATTTCACCATGGGCGGATAGCGGGAATCGAACCCGCATCTTCTCCTTGGCAAAGAGAAATTTTACCATTTGACCATATCCGCATTTTCTTCGTTCCTGATACGTATGCATATGTCCACACATATATGACATATATGATATATCATATATGCGTCTGGATCATATTTGCGCAGGGCCAGATAAAAAGACTATAGTAAGTAAAGTAAGATTCCGATTAAGATCAGATTCTTAATTATCTATATCCAATTCATAACAATTGAAATGTAGAACTCAGATGGAATCTTAGTGTGTCTCATAATTTGAATTTCTTATAAGGATTGTAATCTTCGGATCGGGGAAATACCAAAAAAGTTCAAGAGATGAGAGAATTAAGGATAGCTACCAGAAAGACTAATCCAATCCATAATGATGTACCAGAAAATACAATATTTTTGTTACTTGACCAACCATCAGAAGAAGCAAATACAACGGGTACACTAATCAGTAAGATTAATGAAGTTGCAATTAATGCAAAAACAGCTAATTGGAAAGCAATAGTCATGTTTGTAATCC
>NC_017609.1:2500-30000 GCF_001263595.1 Phalaenopsis equestris | reverse complement strand
CTATGAAATGAAGGAATGATTCCATTATTGATTCATAATCATAGTGGAATCAATGGTGCAGAGTCAAAAGTCAAAAAAGGATTCTTACTTACGGCTTTTTATGAAACAATTTCATGAATCCACTCATAAAAAGTTCATAGATTTCTTCTTCTATATATTTCTATTGAAATAGCAAAGAATTGAAAAAAAAAATAGAAGAAGAAAAAAGAAAAGATACAAATACAAAGAAGAGCCAGTCAACCATTCTGATTCAATTTATGAACAGTACTCAGAACCTCTAGTGAGTCTGAATACAAAGTATCTTTAGTTCTTTGCCACAATTCTTAAATGAATTTACCATCAGCCTATCCAATCTAATTTCATCGCAAACAGAGTTACCTCAATATTAAGAAAAGTGTAAAATAATTAGGGAGTCTTTATAGTCTTTTTTAGAATCTTTTATTAAACCTTAGTAGCCAAAAAGGAGTGTCTCTTAGAAACCTTTGGTTTGGATACCAAGATTTCCGACTTCTTACTTTCATAGTTCTCCAGAATGAATTCTCGCTATTTCTTTTATTTGATTCAATTCAGAATAGCCCAAACCAATATTTCATAAGATTGGGTTGCTTCAGATTTCTTGGTACTTTTTTGAGCCACACTCAGAACCCAGATTTTGAGAAAAAAGATGAAAGTCTTTTATAGGACCTATGGTTCTCAAAATCAAGTATCGACAAACCTAGCCCTTGCCTATGCTTTTGCGGGGCAAGAATTCGTCAAGTTCGATCAACAGGATTAAGAAATTCTAAGTATTTTTTTGTTGATCAGGCGACACCCAGATTCGAACCGGGGATAAAGGATTTGCAGTCCCCCGCCTTACCACTTGGCCATGCCGCCAAATTACATCCAAAACAGAGAAATAAATGAAGAAGAATAAAGAAGAAAGAAATTCTATAATAAATTCTATAAGATTCTATTCTAAATTAATTCTATTCTGAATTAGATTAAATTCTATAAAATTCTAGAATCTAATTCTAGAATCTATTAGAATCTAGAATATAATATAATATATCTATTATATAAGAATATTCTTATACTTAGATATTCTATTTTATTCTCTTTTTATTCCTCTCCTCATTTTGGTTTTGATTTGAATTTTTTACTTTCTTAATTTATTTTATTTTTGGATCTTAAATCCCATTGTACTTATCCTTTTCCAAAAAAAATTACTCTTTTTTATTGGATCCGATTTATATTCTTTTCTTCGATTAATTTTATCTCAAAACACGCGTCGCTTAAAAACTTATCTTCTCTTTTCACTTTTCTATAGATTTGATAGATCTATAGAAAAGTGAAAAGATTCCCGGCCCGGTCACAGACTGTAAAATGCAGGGCAATTTCGAATAAATTACTCTTTACTCCAAATTACTCTTTACTCCATTAACTATTTAATATTTAATTATTACTCTTTTACTCTTACTTACTTTTCTTACTTTGAATTAGCGAACAGCTCTTAATTTTGTATCTCCTTATCTTAATGGATGCAAAATCCAATTGATTTCCGACTAATCATTATCAATTACATGATCAATTCTAATTATCTAATTATAAGAAAATCTATGTGTATATGTAAACCCCAGAAAAGTGTAAACTCTAGAAAAGAAATTGTTATACGTGGATACCAAGCCGGGTCTCTTTCTTATGCACATATCCCTAGATAGGATCATCGTGCTTGAATATTTCATTAAATATGAATATGAAGATAGAGATTATGATAGAGTACGACCTTGCACCAAGTTCAATTCTTATAAAAGATGTGATATACGGATAGCTAGATAGCTATATCGTCATGTACTTCCTAAAGATTACTCCTATGACTATATACGTACGCAATTCCATTGTATTTTCTAAATTTTACTACCAGAAAAAGATTTGCGAATTCCTTTTTGAACATTCAATTGCGTGTGCTAAAAAAAAGGGAAACTCTATGCTGTTCCTGATTCTTCTGTTTTTATCTCATTCATAGAGAGCAGATTAAATCCTAAACTCATTGATTTTTTTTTTTTACGCTGATCATAATATCATCATTAATATCATAATAAAAGAATTAGGTATTAAGTCTAAATTGGATCAATTTTTATATCCGATAAAAGACTCCATCAGCCTAAGTGACAGAATTTTTCCCAGGAATGCTTTCTTAATTTCCATTTCTTTCTATTTGTACCTGTCTCAAGATCAAATTCGAACTTGCATCGAAAATGCCCTTCATTTCTCTGTCTTGCTTTCGTTCATACGATATATATGGATGGGGTTGACTAAAATTTTATGTGATTCAGTAAACAGAATATCCATTCCCTCATTGCTAGATCAATTGGTAGGGTTCGATGAATAGTGAGCCAAAAGCCGATAATGGGATTTTTTCAATAAAGAGGAAACTTCAGATTAAGATGCTCCAGAATGGAAATGAGGGAATGTCCACAATACCTGGATTTAGTCAGATACAATTTGAGGGATTTTGTAGGTTCATTAATCAGGGCTTGACGGAAGAATTTCATAAGTTTCAAAAAATTGAAGATAGAGATCAAGAAATTGAATTTCAATTATTTGTGGAAACATATCAATTGGTAGAGCCCTTGATAACAGAAAGAGATGCTGTGTATGAATCACTCACATATTCTTCTGAATTATATGTACCCGCGGTCTTAATTTGGAAAACCGGTAGAAATATGCAAGAACAAACCGTTTTTATTGGAAACATCCCTATAATGAATTCTTTTGGAACCTCTATAGTAAATGGAATATACCGAATTGTGATCAACCAAATATTGCAAAGTCCCGGTATTTACTATCGTTCAGAATTGGAACATAACGGAGTTTCTGTCTATACCAGTACTATAATATCGGATTGGGGGGGAAGGTCGGAATTAGAAATTGATAGAAAAGCAAGGATATGGGCCCGTGTAAGTAGAAAACAAAAAATATCTATTCTAGTTCTATCATCAGCTATGGGTTCGAATATAAGAGAAATTTTAGATAATGTTTGTTACCCTGAGATTTTCTTGTCTTTCCCGAATGATAAAGAGAAAAAAAAGATTGGGTCAAAAGAAAATGCTATTTTGGAGTTTTATCAACAATTTGCCTGTGTAGGGGGGGATCCAGTATTTTCTGAGTCCTTATGCAAGGAATTACAAAAGAAATTTTTTCAACAGAGATGTGAGTTAGGAAAGATTGGTCGACAAAATCTAAACCGGAGACTTAATCTTGATATACCCCAAAACAATACATTTTTGTTACCACGAGATTTATTGGCTGCTGTGGATCATTTGATCGGAATGAAATTGGGAATGGGTACACTTGACGATATGAGTCACTTGAAAAATAAACGTATTCGTTCTGTAGCAGATCTATTACAGGATCAATTTGGATTAGCTCTTGTTCGTTTAGAAAATACGGTTCGAGGAACTATATGTGGAGCAATCAGGCATAAATTGATACCGACTCCTCAAAATTTGGTAACTTCAACTTCATTAACAACTACTTATGAATCGTTTTTTGGCTTACACCCTTTATCTCAAGTTTTGGATCGAACTAATCCGTTGACACAAATTGTTCATGGGCGAAAATGGAGTTATTTGGGTCCTGGAGGATTGACGGGGCGAACTGCTAGTTTTCGAATACGAGATATCCACCCGAGTCACTATGGACGTATTTGTCCAATTGACACGTCCGAAGGAATCAATGTTGGACTTATGGGATCATTAGCTATTCATGTGAAGGTTGGTTATTGGGGATCTATAGAGAGTCCATTTTATGGATTATCTGAGAGATCAAAAGAGGCACAGATGGTTTATTTATCACCAAATAGAGATGAATATTATATGGTAGCAGCAGGAAATTCTTTGGCCTTGAATCGGGATATTCAAGAACAACAGGTTGTTCCAGCTCGATATCGTCAAGAATTCCTGACTATTGCATGGGAAGAGATTCATCTTAGAAGCATTTTTCCCTTCCAATATTTTTCTATTGGAGCTTCCCTCATTCCTTTTATTGAGCATAATGATGCGAATCGAGCTTTAATGAGTTCTAATATGCAGCGCCAAGCAGTTCCCCTTTCTCGGTCCGAGAAGTGCATTGTTGGAACTGGGTTGGAAGGACAAACGGCTCTAGATTCGGGGGTTTCAGTTATAGCCGAATGCAAGGGAAAAATCATTTATACTGATACTCAAAAGATCATTTTATCAAGTAATGGGGATACTCTAAGCATTCCATTGGTTATGTATCAACGTTCCAACAAAAATACTTGTATGAATCAAAAAACTCAGGTTCAGCGGGGTAAATACATTAAAAAGGGACAAATTCTAGCGGGTGGTGCGGCTACAGCTGGTGGGGAACTCGCTTTAGGAAAAAATGTATTAGTAGCTTATATGCCATGGGAAGGTTACAATTTTGAAGACGCAGTACTAATTAGCGAACGTCTGGTTTATAAAGATATTTATACTTCTTTTCACATCCGGAAATATGAAATTCAGACTCATGTAACAAGCCAAGGTCCTGAAAGAATCACTAAGGAGATCCCGCATTTAGAGGCTCGTTTACTCCGAAATTTAGACAGAAATGGAATTGTGATGCTGGGATCTTGGATAGAAACAGGTGATATCTTAGTAGGTAAATTAACACCTCAGACAGCGAGCGAATCCTCATATGCCCCGGAGGATAGATTATTACGAGCTATACTTGGCATTCAGGTATCCACTTCAAAAGAAACTTCTCTAAGACTACCTATAGGGGGAAGGGGTCGAGTTATTGATGTGAGATGGATCCATAGAAGAGGGGTTTCCAATTCTAATCCAGAAAAGATTCGTGTATATATTTCACAGAAACGTGAAATCAAAGTAGGTGATAAAGTAGCTGGAAGGCATGGGAATAAGGGTATAATTTCTAAGATTTTGTCTAGACAAGATATGCCCTATTTGCAAGATGGAACGCCCGTTGATATGGTATTCAACCCATTAGGAGTCCCCTCACGAATGAATGTGGGACAGATATTTGAATGTTCACTCGGGTTAGCGGGGGATCTTCTAAAGAAACATTATAGAATAGGACCTTTTGATGAGAGATATGAGCAAGAGGCCTCAAGAAAACTAGTGTTTTCCGAATTATATGAAGCCAGTAAGAAAACAAAAAATCCATGGGTATTTGAACCCGAATATCCGGGAAAAAGCAGAATATTTGATGGAAGAACAGGAGATCTTTTTGAACAACCTGTTCTAATAGGAAAGTCCTATATCCTAAAATTAATCCATCAAGTTGATGATAAAATCCATGGACGTTCCAGTGGGCATTACGCACTTGTTACACAACAACCCCTTAGAGGGAGGGCCAAACAAGGGGGACAAAGAGTAGGGGAAATGGAAGTTTGGGCTCTAGAGGGATTTGGTGTTGCTCATATCTTACAAGAGATGCTTACTTACAAATCTGATCATATTAGAGCTCGTCAAGAAGTACTTGGTGCTATGATTATTGGGGCAACAGTACCTAACCCAGAGGGTGCTCCAGAATCTTTTCGATTGCTCGTTCGAGAACTACGATCTTTGTCCCTGGAACTGAATCATTTCCTTGTATCTGAAAAGAACTTCCAGATGGATAGGAAGGAAGCTTGATCTCAATGAATCAGAATTTCTATTCTATGATTGACCAGTATAAACATCAACAACTTCGAATTGGATCAGTTTCCCCTCAACAAATCAGGGCTTGGGCAAAAAAGATTCTACCCAATGGAGAGATAGTTGGAGAGGTGACAAAACCCTATACTTTTCATTATAAAACTAATAAACCGGAAAAAGATGGATTGTTTTGTGAAAGAATTTCTGGACCCATAAAAAGTGGGATTTGTGCTTGTGGAAATTACCGAGGAATTGGGACTGAAAAAGAAGACCCGAAATTTTGTGAAGAATGCGGGGTGGAATTTGTTGATTCTCGGATACGAAGGTACCAAATGGGATACATCAAACTGACATGTCCAGTGACTCATGTGTGGTATTTGAAACGTCTTCCTAGTTATATTGCGAATCTTTTAGATAAGCCCCTTAGGGAATTAGAGGGCCTAGTATATTGCGATGTGTGATTTGATCGAAATTTTCATTTGACAGATTTGGACTGAGAAACTGTCATCCCGTTTAATCTGATTGGGATGCCCCTGGCTCTGACATGTATCTTGGGAGGAGGAACATGAAGCTCAGAATTATGGGTGCATTCAAGATTTCAAAATGGAAGAAAAGGGGAGTTGATCCATGGTCGATTTCGTAACAGATAATATAGGAATAGTTAGTTATACCTCGTGAAAAAAGACTTTTTGTGGAATTATACATTCCATTTCTTTGAAAAAGAAATTATGTTCAGGCAAGCGTAAGTGAATATGGTTACGGGAGCTTATCTATCGCATATATGCTTCAAGGGATAATAACCATCGAGGTGAGTAGAGACCTAAAAAAGATCCAATGGAAAAATACAATATATAGACAAAGAAATCCTTTAAGAGTCCAAAAATATTCCTTTCAGGGGATTCATAATTTGAGGGGAAGTAGACTACTCAAGAATTTCACATTTCCTTTTTTTCGTTTTTTTGTAAACATAAAAGAAAGTCTAAAAGGTTAGAGTGAAAATCAAAAATCAAATAAGATAAGAATGAGGCTTGTCCTTACTGGGAACTTGAGTAAAGAGTAGCTTTTTGTAGGGTTTTCTCGAACAAAGTTTAAAACTAAGAAGAACCCATTTCTTTATTTGGTGTAACTACTTGAGCCGGATGAGAGGAAACCTTCACGTCCGATTGTGAGGGGGGGAATCCAATACTATAGGAACCTATCTCAATTTTTCTTTTGCTAGGTCCATAGCTAAAAAACCTACTTTTTTACGATTACGAGGTTCATTCGAATATGAAATCCAATCCTGGCAATACAGCATCCCACTCTTTTTTACTACTCAAGGTTTCGAGACATTTCGAAACCGAGAAATCTCTACGGGGGCAGGTGCTATCAGAGAACAATTAGCCGATTCGGATTTGCGAATTATTACAGATAATTCTTTGTTAGAATGGAAGGAATTAGGAGATGAAGAGTCCGCAGGAAATGAATGGGAAGAGAAAAAAATTCGAAGAAGAAAGGATTTTTTGGTTAGGCGCATAGAATTAGCTAAACATTTTCTTCGAACAAACGTAGATCCAGAATGGATGGTTTTGTGCCTATTACCAGTTCTTCCTCCTGAGTTGAGACCAATCATTCAGATAGATGGGGGTAAACTAATGAGTTCGGATATTAATGAACTCTATAGAAGAGTTATCTATCGGAACAATACTCTTACCGATCTATTAACAACAAGTAGATCTACACCAGGGGAATTAGTAATGTGTCAGGAGAAATTGGTACAAGAGGCCGTGGATACACTTTTTGATAATGGGATCCGCGGACAACCCATGAGAGATGGTCATAATAAAGTTTACAAGTCATTTTCCGATGTAATTGAAGGCAAAGAAGGAAGATTTCGTGAGACTCTGCTTGGTAAACGGGTCGATTATTCGGGGCGTTCTGTCATTGTCGTAGGTCCTTTGCTTTCATTACATCAATGTGGATTACCTCGAGAAATAGCAATAGAGCTCTTCCAAGCATTTGTAATTCGTGGTCTAATAAGACAAGATGTTGCTTCTAACACAGGGATTGCTAAAAGTAAAATTCGGGAAAAAGAACCCATTGTATGGGAAATCCTTCAAGAAGTGATGCAGGGGCATCCTGTATTGTTGAATAGAGCGCCCACCCTGCATAGATTAGGTATACAGGCGTTCCAACCCATTTTAGTGGAGGGGCGTGCTATTTGTTTACATCCCTTAGTTTGTAAGGGCTTCAACGCAGACTTTGATGGGGATCAAATGGCTGTTCACGTACCTTTATCTTTGGAAGCTCAAGCAGAAGCTCGTTTACTTATGTTTTCTCATATGAATCTCTTGTCTCCAGCTATTGGGGATCCCGTTTCCGTACCAACTCAAGATATGCTTATAGGACTCTATGTATTAACGATCGGGAATCCCCGAGGTATTTGTGCAAATAGGTATAATCAATCTAATTCTAATTGCAGAAACTATAAAAAGGAAAAAGTTAACAAGAATGACTTTAAGTATACAAAAGAGCTGTATTTTTCTAGTTCTTATGATGCACTTGGAGCTTATCGGCAGAAACGAATCCATTTAGATAGTCCTTTGTGGCTTCGGTGGAGACTAGATCAACGCGTCGTTGGCTCAAGAGAAGTTCCCATCGAAATTCAATATGAATCTTTTGGTAATTATAATGAGATTTATAAGCACTATCAAATAATAGGAAGTGTAAAAATAGAAATTTGTTGTATATACATTCGAACTACTGTTGGTCATATTTCTTTTTATCGAGAAATAGAAGAAGCCATACAGGGGTTTTGGCGGGCCTACTCATAGGCTATCTAACTCATGCTCTATATAAAAAATAATAAATTCTATTAGTGATGCCCATACTTGTGGGAATTCGGGTCTCTCTAATTTCATAGGTATCATAATTTCTGAATTTCTGTGTGAATCAAGATTGAGGAAAGGGAGTTTTCGAATCACTGACCCAGGTCCATTGTGGAATCTTACTCAGCAGAATATGGAGGTCCTTATGGCAGAACGGACCAATCTGGTCTTTCACAATAAGGTGATAGATGGAACTGCTATTAAACGACTTATTAGCAGATTAATAGATCATTTCGGAATGGCATATACGTCACATATCCTGGATCAAGTGAAGGCTTTGGGTTTACGGCGAGCCACTGCTACATCTATTTCATTAGGAATTGATGATCTTTTAACAATACCTTCTAAGAGATGGTTAGTTCAAGACGCTGAACAACAAAGTTTTCTTTTAGAGAAAAACCATCATTATGGGAATGTACATGTGGTAGAAAAATTACGTCAATCCATTGAGGTATGGTATGCTACAAGTGAATATTTGAGACAAGAAATGAATCCTAATTTTCAGATGACTGATCCCTCTAATCCAGTTCATCTAATGTCCTTTTCGGGGGCTAGAGGAAATGCATCTCAAGTACATCAATTAGTAGGTATGAGAGGATTAATGTCGGATCCTCAAGGACAAATGATTGATTTACCGATTCAAAGCAATTTACGGGAAGGGCTTTCTGTGACAGAATATATAATTTCTTGCTACGGAGCCCGCAAAGGAGTTGTAGATACTGCTGTACGAACATCAGATGCTGGATACCTCACGCGTAGACTTGTTGAAGTAGTTCAACATATTCTTGTACGTAGAACAGATTGTGGTACTATCCGAGGTATTTCCGTGAGTCCTCAAAATGGGATGACGGAAAAGATTTTTGTCCAAACACTAATTGGTCGTGTATTAGCAGACGATATATATATCGGTCTACGATGCATTGGTACTCGAAATAAAGATATTGGAATTGGACTTGTTAATCGATTCATCACCTTTCAAGCACACCCAATATATATTAGAACTCCTTTTACTTGCAGGAGTACATCTTGGATCTGTCAATTATGTTATGGCCGGAGTCCTACTCATGGTGACCTGGTCGAGTTGGGAGAAGCCGTAGGCATTATTGCGGGTCAATCAATTGGGGAACCGGGGACTCAACTAACATTAAGAACTTTTCATACTGGTGGAGTATTCACGGGTGGTACTGCCGAACATGTACGAGCTCCTTCTAATGGAAAAATAAAATTTGATGAGGGTTTGGTTCATCCCACACGTACCCGTCAC
The DNA here is from genome assembly GCF_001263595.1 of Phalaenopsis equestris. Classification (NCBI taxonomy): domain Eukaryota; kingdom Viridiplantae; phylum Streptophyta; class Magnoliopsida; order Asparagales; family Orchidaceae; genus Phalaenopsis; species Phalaenopsis equestris. The sequence continues at coordinate 20,230 of NC_017609.1, read as the reverse complement.
GGGCATCCTGCTTTTCTATGTTTTATAGACTTGTATGTAACTATTGAGAGTCGGGATATTAGACATAATGTAAATATTCCAACAAAAAGTTTGATTTTAGTTCAAAATGATCAATATGTAGAATCAGAACAAGTGATTGCCGAGATTCGTGTCCAAACGTCCACCTTTCATTTTAAGGAGAGGGTTCAAAAACATATTTATTCTGAGTCAGAAGGAGAAATGCACTGGAGTACTGATGGCTATCATACGCCCAAATATCCATATAGTAATGTTCATCTATTACCAAAAACAAGTCATTTATGGATATTAGCAGGAGGTCTATGCAGATCCAATTCCAATATAGTGTCTTTTTCACTCCACAAGGATCAAGATCAAATGAATGCTAATTCATTTTTTCTCAAAGATCTCTTTGATCTCTCACTGACTAATGATCAAGTAAGACATAAATTGTTGGATACTTTTGGTAAAAAAGATAGGGAAAGTCTTGACTATTCAAAACCTTATCGAATCATATCTAAGGGTCATTGGAATCTCATAGAGCCTTCTACTTATATTCGTCAAGAGAATTCTTTGGCGAAAAAGCGAAGAAATAGATTTGTGATTCCCTTACAATATGATCAAGAACAAGAAAAGAAACTAATACCCTGTTTTGGTATTTCGATTAAAATACCTATAAATGGTATTTTACGTAGAAATAGTATTCTTGCTTATTTTGATGATCCGCGATACAGAAGAAGCAGTTCAGGAATTACTAAATATGGGATTGTCGAAGTAGATTCAATCGTAAAAAAAGAAGATTTGATTGAGTATCGAGGAGCAAAAGATTTTAGTCCGAAATACCAAATGCAAATGAAAGTAGATCAATTTTTTTTCATTCCCGAGGAAATACATATCTTACCCGGATCTTCGCCCATAATGGTCCGGAACAATAGTATCATTGGAGTAGATACACGACTTGTTTTAAATATAAATACAAGAAGTCGAGTAGGTGGATTAGTCCGAGTGGAGAGAAAAAAGAAAAGTATAGAACTGAAAATATTTTCTGGAGATATTCATTTTTATGGAGAGGTGGATAAAATATCTAGGCACAGTGGCATTTTGATACCACCAGGAATCGGAAAAAAAGATTCTAAAGGATCAAAAAAATTGAAAAATTGGATCTATGTCCAACGCATTACACCTACCAAAAAAAAGTATTTTGTTTTGGTTCGGCCCGTAGTCACATATGAAATAGCTGATGGGATAAATTTAGCAACACTTTTCTATCAGGATCTCTTGCAGGAAAAGAATAATGTCCAACTTCGAATTGTCAATTATATACTTTATGAAAATGGCAAGTCAATTCGAGGAATTTCTCACACAAGTATTCAATTAGTTCGAGCTTGCTTAGTATTGACTTGGGACCAAGAAAAAAAGAGTTCTATAGAAGAAAAGGTTCATGCTTCTTTTGTTGAAATAAGGACAAATGATCTGCTTTGTTATTTCATCCGAATTGAGTTAGTAAAGTCCACTCTTTCGTATACCGAAAAAAGGTATGATACGGCAGGTTCAGGATTGATTTCCAATAATGAATTAGATCGTATTCATAGAAAAAATCCTTTTGATTCCAAGGCGAAGATTCAAATATTTCCCCAACATCAGGGAACTCTTGGTACGTTGTTGAATCGAAATAAGGAATGCCAATCTTTCCTAATTTTGTCATCATCCAATTGTTCTCGAATTGGTCCCTTCAATACTTCGAGATATAATAATGCGACAAAAGAATTGGATCCCATGACTCCAATTAGGTATTTGTTGGGTCCTTTAGGTACTATTGTGCCTAGAATAGTAAATTCTCGTTCATCTTACTATTTAAGAACTTATAATCAAGTCTTTTTAAAGAAATCTTTTTTGCTTGAAAATTTTCAACAGACTTTCCAAGTGCTTCAAGTACCTCCATTTCAATACTGTTTCCTAGATGAAAATAGTAGGATTTATAATCCCGATCCTTGCAGTAACATCATTTGGAATTCATTCCATTTGAATTGGTGTTTTCTCCATCACGATTCTTGTGAAGAGGCATGGACAATAATTAGCCTTGGACAATTCCTTTGTGAAAATGTATATCTATTGAAATATGGATCACGCATAAAAAAATCTGGTCAAATTTTCATTGTTCATGTTGATTCTCTAGTTATAAGATCAGCTAAGCCCTATTTGGTCACTCCAGGAGCAACTGTCCATGGTCATTATGGGGAAACCTTTTATGAAGGAGATACATTAATTACATTTATATATGAAAAGTCGAGATCTGGTGACATAACGCAAGGTCTTCCAAAAGTAGAACAAATCTTAGAAGTTCGTTCAATTGATTCAATATCGATGAACCTCGAAAGAAGAGTTGAAGGTTGGGACGAACGTATCCGAAGGATTCTTGGGATCCCCTGGGGATTCTTGATTGGAGCTGAACTAACCATAGCCCAAAGTCGTATCTCTTTGGTTAATAAGATACAAAAGGTTTATCGATCCCAGGGGGTACAGATCCATAATAGACATCTAGAGATTATTGTACGTCAAGTAACATCAAGAGTTTTGGTTTCCGAAGATGGAATGTCTAATGTTTTTTTACCTGGGGAATTTATTGGATTGTTGCGAGCAGAACGAGCAGGGCGCGTTTTGGCCGAATCAATCTGTTATCGGGCAATCTTATTGGGAATAACGAAGTCATCTCTGAATACTCAAAGTTTCATATCCGAAGCAAGTTTTCAAGAAACTGCTCGAGTTTTAGCAAAAGCTGCTCTACGAGGTCGTATTGATTGGTTGAAAGGCCTGAAAGAAAACGTTGTTCTGGGGGGGATTATACCGGTTGGTACCGGATTCAATAAATTAGTACATCGTTCAAAGCAAGACAAAAACATTCATTTGAAAATCAAAAGGAAAAATCTATTCGAGTTGGAAATGAGCGATATTTTGCTACACCATAGAGAATTATTTTGTTCTTGTGCCCAAGAACTTTCCATGAGACATCAGACCAATCTTTTACGTAATGTATCCTAACAAGAGGTTTATTCTTTTTATTTTAACTCTCTGGTCCGATTATGGATTTCATAATCAATGAAATAAAAAAGAAAGAATGAAATTCATGGTTTGGGTCGTAGATCAATGGTCAATCCTGGTAGAAGGTTCCGTCGGAACAATTCTTTATTTCATAAGGTACTGAATCTATTTGAAAAAAAAAAATAAAAAGAGAAAGTGTGGGAAAATGGGAAGACGATATTGGAACATCAATTTGGAAGAAATGATGGAAGCAGGAATTCATTTTGGTCATGTTACTAAGAAATGGAATCCTAGAATGGCTCCTTACATCTCGTCAAAGCGTAAAGGTATTCATATTACAAATCTTACTATAACTGCTCGTTTTTTATCAGAAGCCTGCGATTTAGTTTTTGATGCAGCAAGTAGGGGAAAAAGATTCTTAATCGTTGGCACCAAAAAGAAAGCAGCGGATTTAGTAGCATCAGCAGCAATAAGGGCTCGATGTCATTATGTTAATAAAAAATGGCTTGGTGGTATGTTAACGAATTGGTCTACTACAGAAACAAGACTTCAGAAGTTCAGGGACTTAAGAGCAGAACAAAAGATGGGGAAACTCAATCGTCTCCCTAAAGGAGATGCAGCAATGTTGAAGAGAAAGTTATCTACTTTGCAAGCATATCTTGGCGGGATCAAATATATGACGGGATTGCCCGATATTGTAATTATCGTGGATCAGCAAGAAGAATATACGGTTCTTCGAGAATGTGTCATTTTGGGTATTCCGACGATTTGTTTAATCGATACAAATTGTGATCCAGATCTTGCAGATATTTCTATTCCGGCCAACGATGATGCTATCGCTTCGATTCGATTGATTCTTACCAAATTAGTATCTGCAATTTGTGAGGGTCATTCTAGTTATATAAAAAATGGTTGATTATCTTATCATTATTCTTAAGAAGAAGAAAGAAGAAGGTTAGTTTGTTTTTGGTGAACTCTCTTTGATTGTTACTCTTTTAGTTTGCATCTTTTGGAGTTTGAACTATGTTTTGACTATCAAATAATATTTAAAAGAAAAGATAAAAATGATTGGTATTTTTTTTATGTGATTTCTCGGTATCCGAAATATACGATTCATAACTTAACTTCATGAATGAATATAGGTGAATTGAGAAAGAGATGGTTGAATAAAAATAATCACTTTTTTGAAGTTCGATTTCTGTTAGAGGACAATATGAATGTTATACCATGTTCCATTAAAACACTCAAAGGGTTATACGATATATCAGGTGTAGAAGTAGGCCAACATTTATATTGGCAAATAGGAGGTTTACAAATTCATGCCCAAGTACTTATCACTTCTTGGGTTGTAATTGCTATCTTATTAGGTTCAGTCATCATAGCTGTTCGGAATCCGCAAACCATTCCGACCAACGGTCAGAATTTCTTTGAATATGTCCTTGAATTTATTCAAGACTTGAGCAAAACTCAGATTGGAGAGGAGTATGGTCCTTGGGTTCCTTTTATAGGAACGATGTTCCTATTTATTTTTGTTTCTAACTGGTCAGGTGCTCTTTTACCTTGGAAAATCATAAAATTACCTCATGGGGAGTTAGCTGCGCCCACGAATGATATAAATACTACTGTTGCTTTAGCTTTACCTACGTCAGTGGCATATTTCTATGCGGGTCTCAGGAAAAAAGGATTGGGATATTTCGGGAAATACATTCAACCAACTCCAATACTTTTACCAATTAATATTCTAGAAGATTTCACAAAACCTTTATCTCTTAGTTTTCGACTTTTCGGTAATATATTGGCTGATGAATTAGTGGTTGTTGTTCTTGTTTCTTTAGTGCCTTCAGTAGTTCCTATACCTGTCATGTTTCTTGGATTATTTACAAGTGGTATTCAAGCTCTTATTTTTGCAACTTTGGCCGCGGCTTATATAGGTGAATCCATGGAGGGTCATCATTGACTCACTTTCAAAATAGTCTTTTTTGAATCTTATCCCAATTCAAGCAATGCGGGGGTTCGGGGTTCAATATAATCCACTGGGTTGGAGAAGAGAATGCAAATAGCTACATGTATGTATATATGAATAAATATATATGATATTGCAGAATTTGGAAGATAAAGAAGGGTTGGAGATCATGTATATGTAATACCTATGAGTATCAATCTTTGTGTATGTTTTGAAGAATGGTTTCAGAATACAATTTAATAGAATAATAAAATGCAGGTGATTTACGTTATGAAAAAAAAGTATATGTTATTTACTAGTTAAATGGTAATTACCCCTATCTCTTTTTTTTCTAGCCCACTGCATTTAGATGGATTCCCATATAAGTCCTTTTTCTATTTTGTCTTTGATTGTGAATTGAATGAAAGAGAAAAAATAGAATAATTTATAAACAAGGAAACGCAATGACTAAAACCGTATACATATTTATTTACATAAGGTAGAAAGGAAAAACGGTCTATCAAAGTAGTTCTGACAATTCAGTAATATTCTGAATTGTCAGAACTACTTCGACCCGATATATTTTAGTGAAAAAGATCAAAAAATAAAAAAGAAGTGTAGTAAGGTAATAGAATATTAAAGTAGAAGTAGAAAAAATAGATTAAGTACTAATTCATTGGTTGGTTGTATCATTAACCATTTTTTTTTGTGCGAGGAACTTACCATGAATCCACTTATTTCTGCTGCTTCCGTTATTGCTGCTGGATTGGCTGTAGGGCTTGCTTCTATCGGACCTGGGGTTGGTCAAGGTACTGCTGCGGGCCAAGCCGTAGAAGGTATTGCGAGACAACCAGAAGCAGAGGGTAAAATACGAGGTACTTTATTGCTTAGTCTGGCTTTTATGGAAGCTTTAACAATTTATGGACTGGTCGTGGCATTAGCTCTTTTATTTGCAAATCCTTTTGTTTAATGTTTAATTTCATCGTAGAATAAAAATGTAAAAAAAAAAAGAATAAAAGCATAACCATAACTAATAAATTTGAGAATTCTCAAATTCCATTAATAATAATAAGCGGAGTGATACAAAAAGAACTCTGTTCTTTGTTAGTCCTATCTATAAGGGGAGAGCATATGAAAAATATAACCGATTCTTTTGTTTCCGTGGGGCACTGGCCATCCGCTGGGAGTTTCGAGTTTAATACCGATATTTTAGCAACAAATCCAATAAATCTAAGCGTAGTGCTGGGTGTATTGATTTTCTTTGGAAAGGGAGTGTGTGCGAGTTGTGTATTTCAAGAATACGTTGGATTTAACCGGCTGCACTTTCTTTATATTTATGTATTCTTTTTTATATTTCTTATAGTATAAATAGGAACAAAAGGTGCACAATCTCGACGAATTACTTCGGAATTGGATTTTATTCAGAAATCATATGTAAGAACCATAGCATTTCGTGACTAATTGGTAAATGAACTTTGATTCTCTTCTCTATCAACCAATAATGTTGAGGTCTTTTACATGGTTAAAGATAAATTGTTTGAAGTCCAGGCACAGCATAGCATGGTACTCTTTCTACCACTACGTTAGTACCAAAAAAAAGGGTTAAAAAATGAAAAAGAATACAAAGAAAAAAGGAAGAATTAGGAATTTATCCGATGTAGAACACTCATATGGATAAAATTATTTGAACCATTAACTGTAAAGATGGGTCCCCCTTTTTTATCCACTGCCGAATCGACGACCTATGTATTGTATTTGTATAAAATATTTGTATAAAAAAAATTTTTTGGATGAAAAAAATCGAAATCTCATTCTATTCTAATAATAATGAGAATGAAGTTCATAATTCTATTAAATTTTCTTTCTATTTTCTTAGGATTTTGATTTAATTTATCATAGCATATAAAGAAGAAAAAATTTTCTTCTTTTCTTCTTTAAAATCGTTTTCTTTTTGGAAAGAAGTTGTAAATAAAGAACAAATAAAGAAACAACTTTGCTGACAATTTTTTCTTTTTTGTCTGGTCTGAAGAGTCCTCCTAAGATTCTGATGTTAGATCAGTTTCGATATCTTTGAATAAGAACAGAAAAGAGAGGATAGGCTCATTCCGTTCAAAGATATGGGAATGCCCATTAATCAAAGAAAAGATAAAAGAAACAATTGAGCGTGAGAGCCAAATGAATTGAAAGATTCATGTTTGGTTCGGGAAGAGATATTATAGTTGTGAAATGAATGGAAAGATAATCTACTTTCATTAAATGATTTATTAGATAAGCGAAAACAGAGGATCTTGAGTACTATTCGAAATTCAGAAGAATTACGTAGAGGAGCCATTGAACAGCTCGAAAGAGCTCGGGTTAGATTACGCAAAGTAGAAATCGAAGCAGATGAGTATCGAACGAATGGATACTATGAGATAGAACGAGAAAAAGTAAATTTGATTAATGCTACTTGCAATAGTTTGGAACGATTAGAAAATTACAAAAATGAAACTCTTTTTTTTGAAAAACAAAGAGCAATTAATCAGGTCCGACAACAAGTTTTGCAACAAGCCTTACAACGAGCTCTAGGAACTTTGAATAGTTGTTTGAATATGGAATTACATTTTCGTACTATCAGTGCTAATATTGATATTCTCGGGTCTATGGAAGAAATAACTTATTAGCCTTTTTTACTCTAGTTTAGAGTTTAGGTATTATTTTTTACCTTTCCTTCCGAAAAATAAAAAAGAGATACTAATGGGAACCCTTCGAGCTGACGAAATTAGTAATATTATACGAGAACGTATTGAACAATATAATAGAGAAGTAAAGATTGTGAATACCGGTACCGTACTTCAAGTGGGCGATGGCATTGCTCGTATTCATGGTCTTGATGAAGTAATGGCAGGTGAATTAATAGAATTTGAAGAGGGTACCATAGGTATTGCTCTGAATTTGGAATCAAATAATGTTGGCGTTGTATTAATGGGTGATGGTTTAAAGATAAAAGAGGGAAGTTCTGTAAAAGCAACAGGAAGAATTGCTCAGATCCCTGTGAGCGAGGCTTTTTTGGGTCGTGTTATAAATGCTCTGGCTAAACCTATTGATGGGAGAGGTGAAATTTCATCTTCTGAATCTCGGTTAATTGAATCTCCTGCCCCAGGTATTATTTCGAGACGTTCCGTATATGAGCCCCTTCAAACGGGACTTATTGCTATTGATTCAATGATCCCTATAGGACGTGGGCAGCGAGAATTAATTATTGGAGACAGGCAGACTGGTAAAACAGCAGTAGCCACAGATACGATTCTCAATCAAAAAGGACAAAATGTGATATGTGTTTATGTAGCTATTGGTCAAAAAGCATCTTCTGTGGCTCAGGTAGTGACTACTTTCCAGGAAGGAGGGGCAATGGAATACACTATTGTGGTAGCCGAAACAGCAGATTCGCCTGCTACATTACAATATCTCGCTCCTTATACGGGAGCGGCTCTGGCCGAATATTTTATGTACCGTGAACGACATACTTCAATAATTTATGATGATCTTTCCAAACAGGCACAAGCTTATCGTCAAATGTCTCTTCTATTAAGAAGACCCCCTGGTCGTGAAGCTTATCCAGGAGATGTTTTTTATTTGCATTCACGACTTTTGGAAAGAGCCGCTAAATTAAGTTCCCGTTTAGGTGAAGGAAGTATGACTGCTTTACCAATAGTGGAGACTCAATCCGGAGACGTTTCGGCTTATATTCCTACTAATGTAATTTCTATTACAGATGGACAAATCTTCTTATCTGCCGATCTATTCAATGCTGGAATAAGGCCTGCTATTAATGTAGGTATTTCTGTTTCAAGAGTCGGATCGGCAGCTCAAATTAAAGCCATGAAACAAGTAGCTGGCAAATCAAAATTGGAACTAGCTCAATTTGCAGAATTAGAAGCCTTTGCACAATTTGCTTCTGATCTAGATAAAGCTACTCAGAATCAATTGGCAAGAGGTCAACGATTACGTGAGTTGCTCAAACAATCCCAATCAGACCCTCTCGCGGTAGAAGACCAGATAGCTACTATTTATACCGGAACAAATGGATATCTTGATGCGTTAGAAATTGGACAGGTAAAGAAATTTCTTGTTGGGTTACGTACCTACTTAACAAAGAAGAAACCTAAATTCCAAGAAATTCTATCTTCTACCAAGATATTCACCGAAGAAGCTGAAACCCTTTTGAGAGAAGCTATTCAGGAACAGATTGAACTCTTTCTACTTCAGGAACAAACATAAATGTAAATAACAAACATAAATGTAAATGGATCATTTTTATTATATTATTAATAAATAGAAATTAATAAATAGAAATCCTTAATAAATATTTCATAAATATTTCTGATTCGAATCATTCAAAAAGGGACCTTTATCCTTTCTAATTTCTCCTTTCTAAAATAAAGTTCCTTCTATATATCTATTCTCTATCTAGAATAGATATATAGAAATAAATTAGAGAAATAAATTGCGTCCAATAGGATTTGAACCTATACCAAAGGTTTAGAAGACCTCTGTCCTATCCATTAGACAATGGACGCCCTTTATTCATATTTTTTTTTCGCATTTTTTTTTGAAAAAAAAAAGATTATTTCATAAAAAGAAATAAGGATGCAGATCAAAAAGGATAATGCATCTGTATATCTGTATATGATATGAAGTCAAGGAATGAGTATATAGCGGAGCGGGTAGCGGGAATCGAACCCGCATCGTTAGCTTGGAAGGCTAGGGGTTATAGTCGACGTTGGTTGATCATTTTTAACATCTCTAATTCAAAACCGAACATGAGATTTTGGTTTCATTCGGCTCCTTTATGGAAGATCTATGTATTCCCATCAGAGAAAAAATGAGATCCATAACATCTATGTCAGCTTTTTTTACGAATGCATCTAAAGCTACTTGCTTTTTAGATGATCCCTATAGAATAGGGGATTTTATCAAATCTTTCTAGTCTAGTTACTTCGTTCCCTATTTCTTTTCTACTCGTGGGATCCTAAGGAAAATAATTTTGTTTCTACCGAGCTCAAATAAAAAGTCGAGGGTTCTAGTAAACCAAAACCATCATTTTATAGCTATTTTGGCTTCAATCCCCCTTTTTAAGCGCAAAAATTGAAGATTTAGTTACGATTGAAAGTTTTGTACTATTATCCATAGATCTTTTCTTCATACTCATTTAATTGGAAGAATTGAACCAATCAAAAAAATTATGCTTCTCGACTCCATAATACAATTTTTTTATGAAAATTATGATTGTCTTTTGGATAGAAATCGTGATAATGTATATTTTTTCCTCAAATGTGCTATTGAGGGATAAAGTATTAAATCTTTTTAAGAAATAAAGTTTTTGATCGGAATATGAAATATGAAAAAAAGGAAAGACCCCTTAACTTTTGAAGTTGTTAATAGAACGAATCACACTTTTACCACTAAACTATACCCGCTACATATTTATTATTGGATATAAAAGGGCCTTTTGTCTAACAAAGTAATTAGATGTAGTTAAGATAGTATCAGAATCATGAAAATTTCAGCATTAACACGTATTTTGTTCCACCGCGGGAAAACTTGGAAAAAAAAAAGAATAGGTAAATAGCAAAAAATTTAGTCAAATTTCAATAGTGTACTAAAGTTAAAAGTTAGAAGTATTTTATTTTTTGAAACCTCTCTTCATTTGAACCATTAGATTTTATGAATTTGGGTAAATTGGGCCTCAAACTTTCAAACTTGTCCTTTGCTTTGAACAAGTAATTTATTTAGAGTATCATTTTAGATTTTATAAATATGTGTGTTTTTTTTTTTTATATTCTTTCTCTTATCAGATATATTTTTTTCTTTTTAAATAGAAAATTTATAAAATTAGGAAATTCATTAATGGAAAACAAATTTCATTCTAAATAAAAATTAAAGTTCAGTATTATATTCATCTTAATAATTCCTTTAAGAAATCTTAATATTAATAAGAAAGAAGTATTAAGAAATAAAAAAAGAAAGACGAAAAACCTTAGTACTATAGAAAAATATTAGTACAATATTAGTATATACTATAAAGACTCTTACTAGTACTAGTAAGAGTACTAGAACACTTTTACTCTTTTTTACTATAAAGCTATAAAGATTAAATCTTCTAATTTAGACTCTAATTTACTATAATATACTAAATATACTGAGAATAGAAATAGAATCTCTAAGATTCAATTAGTAAAAATTAGTAAATATAAATTGAGTAAATATAAATAGTAAATATAAATATGTAAATATAAATATAAAGAATAAATATATATATATATAATATAATAATAATATAATATTATAATATAATATAATAATAATATATTATAAAATATAAAATTTATAATATAAAATTATAAAATTAAAATTATATAATATAAAATAAAAATAGAATATATAGAATATATTCATTCTATTAATTATTAATTTAGATATAGTTAGATATAGATAATAGATAATTTTTTTCAATAATTTAAGAATTTATAAGATAATCTATCTATTAGAATTTTATCTAATTTCTAATAATTAGGAATGGCAATGAAAATTCTTCTTCTCGTTTCAATAAAAATTTTTATTTGTCGGAACAAAAGAAGTACTGGCCCGGCCAGTATTTATACTTAACCAGGCCGGAGAAATGAAGTTTTTGTTTTGTACAAAATAAAAGAAGTAAGGTATTCTTTCTATTCGAGAAATCTTTTTTGAATCATTGAAGTAAAATCAAAATTGTTATCAATCTTGACTTCATGTGTTAAATCACATGATAAATTTCCAATTTGGAATGAGGAGAGATGGCTGAGTGGACTAAAGCGTCGGATTGCTAATCCGTTGTACGAATTATTCGTATCGAGGGTTCGAATCCCTCTCTCTCCGACCCCCCCGATAACTTGAGAATTTCTAATTGGAATAATTTTTGATTATTCTTTATTTATGAATCTTTTATCTTTATCTAACATCTATTCAATTTCTTTTCTTTATACATTTACCTATGAAAAATACCTATGAAAAAAGAAAGTAAAAAGTAAAAATGAATCTCATCTCTTTTTTTATTATTTTTATTCTTCACGCCCAGGATTACGCCCCGGATCGTTAGATAAGAATCCGAAGATGAATAGAGAAACAAAGAATATTACTACTGTGTAAACGAATAGTTTAAGAGTAAGCATTACAAATCTCCAAGATAAGATAAGATCATTTTTTTTAAGGAAATAGATCACCTATTTTACGACATATACTATCGCTCTAAAGATGAAAAAAAAAAGGAAGTTTTTTTGAAATTTATTTTCACGAATTTTTTCTAATGTAATAAGATTCGTATTTTTTGTTACCAAAAATTTCTTGCCATATTCATATCTATAATTAAGTAATTTTATGGGGTATGGGATCTTATAAAGGAAAGGTTAGAACAAAAGAAATAAGCTGATTAGCTTTTTAAAGAAAAGATAAAGATCATCGCCCCCTTCCCTTATTCAAATATTCAAATTAAAATTCAATATAAAATACCAGACTTTTTGAATCGAGGGTTCCTAATGTCCAGACTTATCTGAATCTTATTTATGATCTTATTGATTTTCTTCTGAAAATCTCATCTTTTTTTTATCAAATAAATTATGAATTGAATAGAGATTAGAGATTCAATTTTTATCGGAAACTTACAGCAGCTTGCCAAACAAAGGCTAAGAGAAAAAAGAGTACAGGGATAATTGGCATAACGTCTATGATTGGATTAAAAAAGGCATAAGCCTCGGGCAATTTGGCGAAGAAAAAACTACTCGAATAAAGGGTAGAATTAAGACAGATACAAATTAAACAAAAGATATTAAGCATAACAAATATTCTTTTCTTGTTCTTAAAGTTAAAGATTCAAATTAAATTGAAGAAGAAATTATCAGATTGGATTGAGTTGTTTTTATGAGGGAAAATTGAAAATAAAAAAGGCAGATAAAAGAAAGAAATTCTTATTTTTATTTGACTTCTCCCCAATCAAGAATCCTTCCTTACATTATCCAATCAAATAAGAATACAAGTAATTCTATTTTCATAGAATATCTTAATTGAATTCTAAGTAATGATCAATTAATATTTTTGATTCTATATCTATTCTGTTGAATCCTAGCGGCAACATGTCCTATATTTCTTTAGGTTGGTTATTGACGAATAACAAATATTTCTCTTAGTTTTTCTTAGACCAAAAATAAATGGGGCGTGGCCAAGCGGTAAGGCAACGGGTTTTGGTCCCGTTACTCGGAGGTTCGAATCCTTCCGTCCCAGATCGTTCGCATCAGAAACGAAAAATTCCTCTCGATTGAAATTGAAAATTGAATTCAACAATTCTTTTTTTATGATGGATATGGATGCGAAAAGATCGGAATCCTCGGATTCTGATTTTATCTTTGATTTTACCTTACACGAGACTTTTTATACTTTCTAATAATGAAAACAAAGAAACTTTATTCTCAAACTATCTCTCTGTTTTAAATTAAATGAAAATCAGATTCAATTGGAGATGGTAAAAAAAGTAAATCATAATATTCAAATCAGAAAATCATATTTCATAAATCTAAATAAAAAAATGAGAAAATAGGAATATATTAGGATATATTTATATTAGATATTAGAATATATTCATACATAAATACATAATTCTTCCATAAGAATCTATATTGTCTATTTGTAGATTTTTCTTATTAAGAATATCTTAATATTTCAGATTATCTTATTATTCTCTAATTGATTAGAATTAAATATTTAAATATTTAGTTAAATAAAAACTTTTATCCATTCATGGGAATTTCTTTTTCATCTGAATGAAAGTAAAGCCAAAGGATTTTTTTAGGTTTATAATCTTTTTTATTTTAAGAAAAAGAATTTATGATGGACAATCCTGAAAGATTTGTTTAAGATGTAAATAAGTTTGCTTAAAACTGATTTGTTTTTTTATGTGATATTATTCATATGAGAAAATATGAGGGTAAATTTTCAGTGAAATCCTTTCCGGGTATAGACTTAATCTATAAGTCTATAAGTGTAGATTCTTATGTATCGGTTCAACCAATGACTATTCATGATTCCATATTGAATCAATTGCATATGGTTCCAAATTAAAAGAAAATTATAGGGATGTTATGGTAAAACTTCGTTTGAAACGATGTGGTAGAAAGCAACGTGCGACTTGAAGGACATGATTGGCTGTGGATTCTGACATCCACCATCTTTTATACAAATGAAGATGCTCTTGGCTCGACATGATTTGTTCTGCTAGGAACCTGATTGAATTTGTTTTGGGTTGCTAAATAAAGATACTAAAAGATACTAATGGTATAAATGGTATATCTAAGGTATAGCATATGATGGAGCTCGAGGAAAAAGAATTGATTCTTTTATCGGAGTAATAATCTAGGGTTAGTGACAATCAATAAGTTAGATCAACTTTGTAAATATATCATCAATATCTAAATATAGATAAATGGATAGGTTCAAAATTGAACAAGTTTGAAATGAAAAAAAACCAAATTTGTCGAAAATTTCAAACTGTTTCGATCAAGAGTGTATCACAAAGGAATAAAATGATTTTTCCCTTTTTCATAGAAAGAACAAAAAGTATGTTGCTGCCTTTTTGAAAAGGAGTAAAGATCACCGAAGTAATGTCTAAACCTAATGATTTCAAAAAGCACAAAGCAAAGACAACAAATTCCGGAACAAGGAAACACTTTTTTAACTTGTCTCAACAATTGGATCAGAATGAGTAAAAAAAGATAGATCTGAAAATAGACAAAAAAAGAGGTTAGAGACAGCTCAAAAAATTTTAAGGATTTCCTTTTGAACTCTTTTAAAAATACCCAACTTGAGTTAGGAGTATAAATGAAATTTATTTTTCTGTAAAGAAGTAAAAAAAAGGATCAAAATTCAGTCTAATTATTTATAGATCAGATCCTTTTCTCTTTCTATTTCTATCTATATATTTCTATTTCTATCTATATAGATAGAAATAGAAATTATAGAAATTCAAATCATTTTTTCTTGAGCCGTATGAGGAAAAAACTTCCTATACGTTTCTAGGGGGGCATCTTTTATCTACATCTATCCCAATGAGCCATCTATCGAATCGTTGCAATTGATGTTCGATCCCGAAGAGAAGGAAGAGATCTTCAAAAAGTGGGTTTTTATGATCCGATAAAGAATCAAACTTATTCAAATGTTCCTGCTATCTTATATTTCCTTGAAAAAGGTGCTCAACCCACAGAAACTGTTTATGATATTTTAAGGAAGACAGAATTCTTTAAAGAATTTCGAATTTCTTTTGATAAAAAAAGAAAAGAAAAACAAGAATCATGAAGAAAAAAAGTATAGGATAATATAGTACCTATCTTTGTTTAATTCTTTATTCAAAATTCAAAGTTTTTTTTCTTGTTCTATTCATAATTATTTTATTCTTCTTTTTCTTATTTTTGTGGAACCCCCCAACAAGGGGGGTAATCTTTCTTCTTGTATTTGTATTGTATCTTTCTTTTTTTGATTAAAGAAAGCCACTATTTTTCTATATATACCTTTTTCTTATTCCTTTCCTTATTTTTTTCCACTCAAAGTTTTATTCTTTATGTTGTGCTAATCCAACACAAATTTCCATATAATTTATTGAATTTTGTTTTCTAAAAAGTCCATTCATATTGACAATGGCATATCAAACAAATATAATTTGATCGTATATAAATAGATCTTTTTATCCCCATTCCCTATTGGCTCTTTCCTTCATTTTAGTAAAATGGATGAGTTTGCTGAATTTTTTTTATTTCGATCGTATCTACACTTCATATTGATCCGGGTTGCTAACTCAATGGTAGAGTACTCGGCTTTTAATTGCGACTATGATCTTTTACACATTTGGATGAAGAAATTCGTCTAGACTATTGGTATAGTTTATAAGACCGCGACTGATCCTGAAAGGTAATGAATGGAAAAAAGAGCATGTCGTAATTAAAAATAGAAAAATTCTAGTACTCATAATATAAATAGAACAAGAATTTTTTTTAGAACATTTTTAAAGTTCAGTAAAGTATTTTTGGTCTAGTGAATAAATGGATAGAGCCTTATGGCTCCAATTCGAGTAAGACAAAAAAGCAACGAGCTTCCCTTCTTAATTTGAATGATTACCCGATCAAATTACTAATTATACGTTAAAAATATCTTAGTGCCTGATGTGGGAAAAGGGTCTCTTGTGAGACCATTGATTTTTTTTTTTATTAATCCTAATTATTATTTATTGTGGATTGGAGACGGATGTGTAGAAGAAAGAGTATAGTGATAAAAAATTATTATTTCCAAAGTCAAAAGAGTGATTGGGTTGCAAAAATAAAAGATTTTTAACCTTTTTTCTTATTGTTATTTTCTTTCTTTTATTATTATTCCTATCTTCCTAGTTCTATTTTCAAATTAACAAGGAAAAGAAAATCAAATTAGATAGAAAGGGAAAAGAAAAAGATCTGTAGATTGGGCTCTTTGTCTCCGGGGTATATATTCTTTTTTTGTTCTTATTTTTCTATAATTTTAGAATTTTTTACTTCTTAGATTCTTCTTATGATTTTTAATCACAGTACAGTCTAAAAGTTTAAAAAGTATAAAAAGTCTATAAAAAAGTCTATCTTCTTTTATATTATTTAAAATAGAAAAAATATAAAGTAAAAGTATAGACAGTGCATAGTATATAATAATACTAGACTATAATATTAGATTATTAGAATTATCTCTTAGAATAATTAGAAGAATAATAATTCTATTATTATAATTTATTATAATTTATTCTAGTTAGAATTTCTACTATTTTCTTATAAAGAGTATTTTACTATAAGAGAAAAAATAGACTATATACAACATACACACATACGCCGTTCTGACCATATTGCACTATGTATCATTTCATAACACAAGAAAAGCCTCTCTTTTTTGGTTAAAGTAGAAATGTATTGAAATAGCAGAATTACAAGGATATTTAGATTGAAAAAAGAGAGATTTTGGCAACAAAACTTCCTATATCCGCTACTCCTTCAGGAGTATATTTACTCACTTGCTCATTATCATAGCTTCAATAGTTTGATTTTTTATGAACCTGTGGAAATTATCAGTTATGACAATAAATCTAGTTTAGTACTTGTGAAACGTTTAATTACTCGAATGTATCAACAGAAATATTTGATTTCTTCGGTGAATGATTCTAACCAAAATGGATTTTCGCTGCACAAGAATTCTTTTTCTTATCATTTTTATTCTCAAATGGTATCAGAAGGTTTTGGAGTCATTCTGGAAATTTCATTCTCGTCGCGATTAGTATCCTCCCTTGAAGAAAAAAGAATACCAAAATCTCAGAATTTACGATCTATTCATTCAATATTTCCCTTTTTAGAGGATAAATTATCACATTTAAATTATGTGTCGGATCTACTAATACCCTATCCTATCCATATGGAAATCTTGGTTCAAATCCTTCAATGCTGGATCAAAGATGTTCCTTCTTTGCATTTATTGCGATTTATTTTCCACGAATATCATAATTTGAATAGTCTCATTACTTCAAAAAAATCCATTTACGTCTTTTCTAAAATAAAGAAAAGATTCTTTTGGTTCCTACATAATTTTTATGTATATGAATGCGAATATATATTCCTTTTTCTTCGTAAACAGTCTTCTTATTTACGATCAATATCTTCTGGAGTCTTTCTTGAGCGAACGCATTT
>NW_018254025.1:15010-15347 GCF_001263595.1 Phalaenopsis equestris | reverse complement strand
AAAATATGACATGATTGGAAGATTATTAACAAGAAGTTTGAACCTGAACAAGATGTTCTATTATATAATACAAGATTGAGATTATTTCCAGGAAAACTGAAATCCAGATGGTTAGGACCATTTAAAGTGATTAAAGTTTATCATTATGGAACTGTTGTTATTAAAGATCCTAAATCTGGAAAAATATATAAACTTAATGAGCATCAATTGAAACATTATTATGAAGGACACATACCACAATTTAAAGATGTTTTAATGTTAAGTCATCTTGACTAAACAATGGTACGTCGGGCTGACGATGTTAAACCAAGCGCTTTGTGGGACGCAACCCTTATAT
>NW_018254025.1:13540-14522 GCF_001263595.1 Phalaenopsis equestris | reverse complement strand
TGGTATGCTGATATAGTAAATTATATTGTAAGTGATTTTCTACAACCAAATATAAAGAATCAACAATTAAAGAAACTTATATATATTACTTGTTGTTGATTATATGTCCAAATGGATTGAAACTATTATTGTACCTAAATGTAAAGCTCGGAGTGTTTCTAAGTTTTTAAATAAAAATATTTATACAATATATAGAATGCTGAGAGTAATTATTACAGATGGAGTATCCCATTTCAAAAATAAGAGAATCGAGAAATTGATAAAAAATAATGATATTACACATAGATTCTCTACTGCTTATCATGCTCAGACCAGCGGTCTAGCTGAAATATCAAATCATAAAATAAAGTAAGTTTTAGAAAAAGCGATAAATCCCTATAAATTGGATTGGTATGCTAGATTAGATACTGCATTATGGTCATACAAAACTGCTTATAAGTCTCCTATAAGAATGTCCCCACACAGACTTTTTTTTTGGAAAAATATGCTACATATCAGTAGAATTGGAGCATAAAGCTTTTTGGGCAATTAAGGGATTTAATTTTATTCTAAATGAAGCTGGTGAGAAAATATTATTGCAACTCAATGAACTTGAGGAGATTAGAAATGAAGCATATAATAATGCACAAGTCTATAATGATAAAAGGAAAATATGACATGATTGGAAGATTATTAACAAGAAGTTTGAACCTAGATAAGAAATTCTATTATATAATACAAGATTTAGATTATTTTCAGGAAAACTAAAATCCAGATGGTTATGACCATTTAAAGTAATTAAAGTCTATCATTATGGAACTATTTTTACTAAAGATCCCAAAACTAGAAAAACATTTAAATTTAATGGGCATCGATTGAAACATTATTATGAAGGACACATATCACAATTTAAAAAAGTTTTAATGTTAAGTCATTCTGACTAAACAATGGTACGTCGTACTGACAACGTTAAATCAAGCACTTTGTGGGAGGCAGCCTATAT
>NW_018254025.1:2840-11715 GCF_001263595.1 Phalaenopsis equestris | reverse complement strand
CAAATTGGAGATTTTAGTTTGTCATCCTAAAATCTCTAATTCTACACCCAACAATGTATATTTCCCTACTTATTTGCACTTAATTTCATGAATGAAATTCTCCTTCATGGAATCAAATCTGATCCTCACTCTATTGTAGAACTCATACTCCATTTTCCGGATCATATGTTTCACAACAAATTTTAACAATTTAATTGGCGAGATCAAAAAGTAAATTAAGTTCAGAGTTGAAAAATCATTACAATTTATTTTATATTGTAATATTGGCACATCCATATTATCTTTTCATTTCACCATATCTTAGAGTAAGGAGAAAGATAAAGGAAACTACTTAGACTTCATCGAAAAGATACAACAAAACATAAATTTCATATATAAAATAATGTTCATACAACACTAATAAAAAGAACAAACAACACTTATCTGAAACCCTTTCTCAAAGAAAATCCCTTTTATCCTTTCCTAAGAGATGTAGGAAAAAAAAATCTATCACTTTTTTCCTTCTTCAACACTCTTAGAGAAAGATTCACACTTAATCTCATCACAAAGACTCTAAACTCTTAAAGAAAACTTACTAATAGGCTCCAAAATGGTGGTGGAATGACGATGGAAAAGCGTGGTGTGTAAGAGATTGAATTAATGCGAGGAATGATGAAAAAAGAGCAAGAAGGAGCCCTTTTCTGATCAATTTCGTCCCCAAATAAAGACTAGATTCGGTTCTCCAATAGGTGCGTCCAAAAAATCTTCAAAAAGCGTCCAAATTTGTCTAATCTTCTAGAAATATGGTCTGAACCTACATTAACGCCGTTGATGCCCATTTTGGCACCGTCCGCGCCAATGTTCCACAATTTAATTCACTGCTCTCTGTCAAATGGCACCGTCGGTGCCCAGTCTGGCGCTATTAGTGCTAAAAAAATTTTTCAAAAACTCCATTTTCTTCTCCATTTTGATTCCAAATTTCATCCTTTTTGTTTAAAATCTTCAAAAAGCGTCCAAATTTGTCTAATCTTTTAGAAATATGGTCCGAACCTACATTAACGCCGTTCATGCCCATTTTGGCACCGTCCGCGCCAATGTTCAACATCGGCGCTAGTGTTTTTCTATTTAATTTAATACTCTATGTCAAACAGTGTTGTCAGTGCTGAACAAATTTTCTACTTCTTCATTTTTGTTGCAAATTTCATCCTTTTTGCTTCCTTTTTGCTTCCTTTTTTGCTTGAAGTCCTAAAATTCAATAAACTGCAAGAAAAAATGAAAAAAATACCTTCCATTAAAGTGTAATATCACAAAAAATGAGTATAAATATGGATCTATAAATGCATATATTTTTGGTATATCAGAATGGAATAGGAAATCTTAACTAATTTTTTGATCACCTAGATAAGAGGATGAAGGAGAACTTTGATCATACTAGGACTATTGAAGCAAGATTGGTGCAGATGTTCAAGAAAAATGGATGGATCCATGAAAATTTGACTGATCAATTCACGTACTAACCTCTCTACAATTTGTATGTCCATTACGAGTCTGTGAGAGATATTAGAGGAGGAGAAAGTACTGAGATGAGGAGAGTAATTGAAAAAGCAGATCTCTCTACTAGTTTAAAATACTTATGTAATTATGTGGATTGGATTTACTTTACTTTTATTTGGAACTCTATTGACTTTGATTGTGTATAGTTTCGTTTATATTTTCGTGTTAGCATTCTAGTGTTGTGGCTTGATTTCAACACTAAATTATAGTTTAGTTTGCTTTAAGGATGTGGAAGTGTGATTAGAAAAATGTATTTGTAAAAAAATGTATTTTCATATAAAAAAGTTAGTTTGGTATTGTTTGTGAAAATGCTTGTTTTTGAATTACTTTTAGATGAAAATTAGGTTCAAAAATAATAAATAGACTTTAGAGTAATTTGAAAGAAAATTGAAATTTGAAAAAAAAATTAAAATAAGAATTTTTAGCCACTGGCGCCGACGACGCTGGCATGGGCGCCGACTGCGTCCTCGACCAGAACCAACCCTTAAAATTCATGATTTGCACAGTAAAATGCCATTTTTACCCCTTAAGTCATCCTCAACCTCCAGTTTTTGCACCTAATGTTTGCAATTGCTCGGATTTGAGGTGATTCTAAGGCAAACAAAGTTTGGATTTCATCTTCTCTAGGTAAGAGCTACACTTTATAAAAAGAATTTTTTATTTTCACTAAGGATTTATCTTACATTGCCGAGATCTAATATTTTGAGATTTTTTTTTGGAATATTTTGAGAAAATCCTTTGTTGAAGAACTCTTACTTAGTAGATTTATGTTTAAAATTTTTCACATTATGAATTTCAAAATTGTTTGGAATTTATTTGGATTTTATCAAATTTTCATAGATTTACCATGACACCTAGAATGAGCAAAGAAAGGAGAAAGGTAGATTTTGATGATCAATAGTTTGTCAACTACAAGGCCAACATTTACTTCAATAGTTTACGTACAATTAAAAAAGTGATTTCGGATCGAGGATTTAAAAATCTAGGAGGAGAAGTCGAGAGATTAATCAATGCTCGGTAATGGGAGAATTTTTGCTACTTTACTATCAAGGTGATTATTCCGGTATATGCATTTTTAGACCCATATTTTATACTCATTTTTTGTGATATTGCACTTTAATGGAAGGTATTTTATATGTTTTATTGTAGGTTGTTGATTTTTAGGACTTGGAGCAAAAAAGAAGCAAAAAGGATGAAATTTAGAGTCAAAATGGAGAATTTTAAAAAATGTTTAGAGCTGACGACGCTGTTTGACAGAGAAGCTGACGACGCTGTTTGACGGAGAGCATGAATTTAAATAAAAGGCCACTGCCACCAACGTTGGCAGAATGAGCAGCATGAATTTAAATAAAAGGCCACTGCCACCAACGCTGGCAGAATGAGCGCCTGTTTCTAGAAGATTCGATGAATTTGGACACTTTTTGAAGAGTTTTTGGATGCACCTATTGGAGAACTGGCCCTAGGCTCTATTTAGAGCCAAAAATTGATCAGAAAAAGGCCTTCCTTTGCCCCCCTTTATCTTCATTCACTCCTATTCGCCATCTATTGCCCCATTTTTCTCTCTTCTTACCACTTTACATTATTCCATGCCAATAGTGAGTTATTTTCTAAATAGTTTTGGTTTTGTGTGGTTTTAATTGTGACTTCTGCTCTAAGAAGTTTTGGAGAGGAAGAAAAATGAGAGATTTTTTCTTTCTATATTTCTTAAGAGAGACTAGAAGCAAATTGCTTTAAGAAAGAGTTTCAGATAAGTGTTGATTGTTTATTATTATTGTATGAACTTTCTTTTATATATGAAATTTGTGTTTTGTTGTACCTTTCACATGAAGTCTGAGTAGTTTCCTTTATCTTTCTCCTTACTCTGAGATATGGTGAAATGAAGAGATAATTCAAATATGCTAATGTTAAAATTTAAAATAAATTGTTATGGTTTCTAAACTCCGCTCAAAATTTACTTTCTCGATGTGGCTAATTGAATTTTTAAAATTTGTTGTGAGACATATGATCCGGGAAATGAAGTATGAGTTCTACAACAGGTGAGAATCACATGTGGAATTGGAGATTTCTAGGGTGACAGACTAAAAATCCCTAATTTGATCTTAGTGTTTAAACACTAAAGCGAGAGTTAGCCTTCAGGAGAAGGAAAGTGGGAGCTCTGGAGTGGGAGGTAGTATCCTTCTAGCCTAGCCACAGATTTAGGGACTAAACTTAAGATTAGCCAATGATATTTTACAACACTGAAAGATTAGCCAATGATTTTCTACAACACTGAATCAAGGTAGAGACTAAAACTGCTCCTATTTGGCACAATACATATTTGAACCATTTATCTCATCTCATTTTACCAAAACCTCATTATAGTGGGAAAGATATTTTTTCACATAAGACATCTTCATCACATAAACATAGTTTAATAGGTTTGTAGTTATTCTTTATACTTTGTATTTCATTTTTGTTATTAGTTAAATAATTTGCTTTGATAATATCTTAAACATTCAAAATTAATGACAGTAATTTCTTTTTTTACTTCTGTGAATTTCCAAGTTAATTTATCATTTCAAATTTAAACCTTCCTCATGGAATCAATATTTGGGACTTAAAAAGAAAGTCTCACATGACTTGATAACGATACGTATACTTGCATAGAATACCAAAATTAAGTGTTGAACATTATTATTCATAAAATAAAACATCAAGTTTTTGGCACCGTTGTAAAGTGGAGTCAACTTTATAAATTTTACACAACTATATTTCTGTTGGTCAAGTTTTTTGTGGTTCTTATGCCCGGGCACGAACCTGAGTCTCTCGAGTGAGAGTCAAGTATCCTAACCAATTAGACTACTATTGAAATATAGTTATGTAAAATTTATAAAGTTGACCCCGCTTTACAACGGTACCAAAACTTGATGTTGTATTTTATGAATAATAACTTTTAGCTCTTAATGTTGGTATTATTTGCACTTTTACGTATCGTTATCAAGTAATTTAAGACATTCTTTCTAAGTCCCAAATATCAATCCCACCAAGAAGGTTTAAATTTGAAATGATAAATTAACTAAGAAATTCACAGAAGTAAAACAAAATTACTATCACTAATGTTTAAGATACTATCAAGGCTAAACTATTATCTACTAGAAGAATTTAAATGCAAGTTTTAAAATTATTAAATACTAAACTATGTTTATGTGATGAAGTTTTCGAATATGAAAAATCATCTTTCCCACTACAATGAAATTTTGATGAAATGAGATGAGATAAATGGTTTAAATATGTATTGTGCCAAATAGGTGGAATTTTAATTCTTTACCCTGACTCAGTGTTATAAAAAATCATTGGCTAATCTTAGGTTTAGTCCTTAAATCCGTGGCTAGGCTAGGAGGATACTAGCTCCCACTCCAGAGCTCCCACTTTCCTTCCTTTGAAGGGTAACTCTCTCTTTAGTTTTTAAACACTAAGATCGAAATGGGAATTTTTAGTCTGTCACACTAGAAATCTCCAATTCTACACCTAATAAAGTATATTTGTTTATTTATTTGCACTTAATTCCATAAACAAATTACTCTATCATGAAATTAAATTTGATTCTCACTTTGTTTTAGAACTCATACTTTATTTCACTGATCATATGTTTCACAACAAATTTGAATAATTCAATTGGCCAGATCGAAAAGTAAATTAATAACGGAGTTAAAAAAACCATCACAGTTTGTTTTAAATTTTAACATTGACAATTTTAACATTGAAAAATATGAATTTATCTCTTCATTTCACCATATCTTAGAGTAGCGAGAAAGATAAAGGCAACTACTCAGACTTAATGAGAAAGATACTAAAAAACAAAAATTTCACATATAATAGAAAGTTCATACAACAATAATAAACAAACAACACTTATCTGAAACTCTTTGTCAAAGAAAATCCCTTGTAGCCTCTCTTATGAAATGTAAAAAGAAGAAGAATTTTCTCTCTTCTCTTCCTCTCCAACACTTCTTAGAGAATAATTCACACTTAAAACTGCACAAACTCATATATATATAGAAAATAACTCACTAATGGCGTGGAATAATGTAAAGTGGCAAGAAGAGAGCAAAAGGGGTGGTGGATGGCAAATAGAAGCGAATGACGACAAAGGGGGGTGAAGGAAGGCCTCTTTTCTGATCAATTTTGTCTCTAAATAGAGCCTAGGGTTGGTTCTCCAATAGGTGCATTCAAAAACTCTTCATCGAATCTTCTAGAAATACGGCCTGACGGCCTACATCGACAGTGGTACCATCGACGCTAAACGGCGTTGTCGGCGCTAAATAATTTTTTAAACTCTCCATTTTGACTTTTAATTAAATCTATGCTCTCTGTCAAATGGCACCGTCGGCGCTCAGTCTGACGCTGTCGGCGCTAAACAATTTTTTAAATTCTCCAATTTTACACCAAATTTCATTCTTTTTGCTCCCTTTTTGTTCCAAGTCCTAAAAATCAATAACCTACAATAAAACATAACAAATACCTTACATTTAAGTGCAGTATCATAAAAATTGAGTATAAAATATGGGTATAAAAATGCATATATTTTTGTTCTATCACGGAGACTCTACTAAATTGATCCCAAAGCTTCTTCAAGACCCACTAAGTTCAATCCAACCATTTTCAAGCCCTCAAATCAATTGTTTGAGCTCAATTTTGGAGCTCAAAATTAAGCCCAAAATAGTACATCCCTTTAGACTCCACCAAATTCAAATTAATTGCACCCACAATATCCCTTGAGTGAGAGAAGAAGATCCCCCATAGAAGCCCCATCACCAGACAACCCTAGGGTGGACTTTGATCGAACCCATAAATCGGCATTGGTTGAAATCATACATAGGCATTTCACCAAGGCTTGAGTCTTCATCTAGGAGCTCTTTGGACTCAAGAAAAGCTTTTGGAAGGGCCCAATTGAGGCCACACCTCTTGAGTAAAGGTATTAAACTCTCCCCTTAAACCGAGCTCCATTTAATTATCCATACTTACAGACTTGATTTAAGGATTGATCAACCATATGTATATGTTCTCTTAGTCAAGATGAGTCTATAGGAACAAACCACACTGAATTTGGTAAAGTACTGAGAGAGATATTAGGGTTTGAAATTGGTCGGTTCTCGGGCTAGGGACTTGGGGACGATGACTGGATGCTATCCGTTTCTGCGTGTATTAGACGGACGATCATGATGAAGTCGGGCGAGGGAATTGAACATGAACCGCATGTCGAGTCAGCACTAAGGTGTCTGAGGACGCCAAACCAGAAGACGCCATGTGGAAAGTTTGAATCTACCTAGGCTGAGGTGGCGCCGCGTCACTTAAGTAGAAAAATAGGATTTTTCTTATTTATTTAAATGACATATCTTAGAAAATTCATATCTTTTTGTAGAAAAAAAAATACCCTCTTGCTTAGTGAACAGAGGAGAATAATGTAGAAATATTTTCATGTCCATTTGATGCCTGTATTATTTTTAATTAATTAAATAGTGTTTTTCTTCTATGGGACTTGATGTCTCTGTTGTCTGGTATCTCTTCTGATTTTTTTAAAGTCTGGTGGCATCTCTAACTATCGATATCTAATTTTCAAGTTAATGGTTACTATTTTGGTAAATAATTATAAAAATGAAAATACTCATCAGAAAAATACAAAATTTGTTTTGGTAGGTTCACTGTGGTTAGAGGACCTAGGAAAAATATAAACTCGGTTTAACTCATTAAAAATAATCCTAATCGTCACGGACCTCAAAACCTAAAATATAAAATAAATATAATTTGGAGTAATTATAATTTTAAATGACATAAAACTCATTTTTCACTGTAATCTAATGTTAGCGGAGCTTCCCATAGAAATTTCAAGTCAATTGGAGTTCATTTGATCACTCAAATGAACTAATTAAGTGAAATCACTTTTTTAGCATTAAAATAATAATAATAATTAAAATAAAACTCAAAAAATCACCAAATTGGTTTTGGGAGCTCCTTTTGACCAGAGAAACCTAAGAAAAATAAAAATAAAATAAAATTAAACACTTCATTTTTTAGTTATCTTTGAGCATTTAAATAATTAAAAATCATAAAAATTGCAAAATCATAAGAATACACTAAAGTACAACATTTGGCTTGTTGTTAACCAATTAAAATAATTTTCCCAATATTCTAAGTCAAGATTTTAATTTTTAAGGGCTTAAAATGAATTTTCTCTAATTTTTCACTAAAATAATTTTAATAATTAATCTATAAATCACAAAAAAATGAAATTTATTTTTTTTGGGTTCCGTGGACTCAGAGAGATTTAATAAAAACATAAAACATAATTTCCCACTTAAATAATATTTTTATTCTTAATTAATGCTGAAAACAAACTAATAATTCTAATAATTAGGTTAAACTTCTAAAAAACATGAAAATTGTTCCAAGATGTCCTCTCATTTAGATAAACCTCCAATAATTTTCTTAAGGACAAAGGTTTTGTTTTGATTGAGTTATTAAATTTTGATTGAAAAATCCCTATTTTTGCATTAGAAGTAATTATAAAATTAAATAAATTTAGAAAAGTCATATTTTCTCCTCTAATGTTTTAATTGACCCTTGAGTGAGGTAACTTAAAATTTTCAAGTCATTTGAGTTTAATTTAATGAATTATAGGGTATTAGGGCCTTAAGGGCAAAAGAGTATTCTTGGAATTTAAGACTTAATTAATATTTACACTTAACCAAAGGGCTAAATGGGCAACAAATAATCTTAATTGATCTGTTTTGATGATTGAAATATGAAAAGGATAAATGGTAGTAACCAACCTCACTTTGGTCTTGTAAAGGATAAATTTGTAATTTTCCTAAAATTGATGAAACTTGGAAGAATATTTAAACTATTAAAAAAGGATATTAAGGTGAGGGGTTTAATTTTTGGAAGATCATTACTCACTGATTTTAAGCCCCAATCAATGGTTTTGAAATGATTTATGATTCATGATAAGTATTAAAAGTATAAACATAAAAAAATCTTTTTTTTTAAATACAAATCTACTCATTAAATTTTAAGGGCTTAGTAGTTAACTAGACTTAATTAAAATTTTTATTAATGAGGCTTAAGAAAATAATTTATAACTAAATTAAAACTTTTTAAAATACTACAAGCCCATCTTTAAAGTCAAAGTGTTAAGTTCCTTCATTAAACCAAATTGCCAATAAGATTTTTTACTTATATAATTTATAAATAAAACCCCAAGTGATAATTACCCCACTTAAACGGATAATCAAAACATTAAAGTTCATTGAACATAAAAGTATGGTAGGGATGAGTTATTAAGCAACATAATGAGTTTCAATAA
>NW_018254025.1:0-1948 GCF_001263595.1 Phalaenopsis equestris | reverse complement strand
GTTGAGTTTAGTAAATTCATTTGGACTAAGTGAATCTAAAAGAAAATAGTGGTGATAGAACGAGGGAACCTCAGGATCCTAACAGGTGTCGCTCTAATCAACATTAATATCCCCATAAAATTTAAATAACCATAACCTTAGTAAATAATTTATTTGACATCATAACCTAACAAACTAAAAAATGTGAGCTAAAACATAATATTTTCTCATCTCCTTAACTGACGTTTCTAAAACTAAAACCTGTTATTTCATCAAAAAGCTTGGAGCTTTCTTGTAGGATTAAGAGGTGTCGTTCGTCACGACCTAAATCCTTTCCAGCCTATTTGTGTGATCATTTCACATGAATAAAAGCCTTAATTAATAAAATTAGCAGGATGAAATATTCAATAATTCTAATATCTAAAACTGAAGCCAAATAGTAGGATAGTTTTGGAAGTCACTGAGGTTCTCCTCAGGATCTGTGGCATCCCCTAGTCTTTCTTCATTTTGATTCGATAATAAAATGTTCCAAACTTGAGCCATTACCCTTTCCTAAATTTTTGTTCGATCTCATTGAAAAGTAAGATAATATCCTCTGATTTTTATCGAGAGTTTTCTTAGGTGACTTCGGTTATCTAGAATGTAATTAACTATAGGGCGATCCCTTATAGGAAGCATTTCTGAACCCAACTTAATTTAAACCCTACTTAATCCTTCATATTATATAGGGGATTTTGTCGACTTATAAGAAAAAAATGTTTTCGTAAACTTAACGAATGTCATACAATCTTTAGCTTATTTAATCGAGTCTTATTAGTAAGTAGTGTATTTATCCTTAAGGATGAATACATTACTTATGGTAATTGGCTCGATTATTTAAACTATTGGGGATATGAGATCAGTCCATTCTTGTAATTTTCAAAATCTAAAATACTATTTTTCCAAATTATATATTAAATTAAATTAAAACAGATGTTAGGATATCCATCCTAACATCTGACAAACCCCAAACCAACTTTTTAGTGCCGACAGGAAGGGAGCTGATAATTAAGAATTTGATCATTTGTCTAGGCGTAAATTAGAAAAACCACTCTGTTTTGAAAAAGAGATTAATTAACATTTATCAGATAAAGAATTTTTCAAGATGAGTGAGTGGCGTGTTCCATGGTATCCTGAGATTATGAATTTCATTATTAGTGATATTATACCCTATTGAATGACATACGAATAGAGAAGGAAATTTTAATTTGAAGCTCAAATTTATTTTTGTGATGACCCTTTTTTATATATACAAGGAAATGATCTTATTATTCGAAGATGTGTGCCTTTAGAAGAAACTTACGAAATTATCCAAAAATGTCATAATTTTGATTTTGAGGACATTTTGATGTTGATAAAACAACATACAAATTTTTGTAATCTGAATTTTATTGGCCTATAATATTCAGAGAAGTTAATACTTATGTCAAAATTTGTGATTGATGTCAACGAGTAGGCAATATTTTTATAAGAAATGATATGTCCCTCAATTATGTGTTAGAAGTTGAGATATTTGACGTTTGGGGATTGGATTTCATGTTACCATTTATACCATCTTTTGGAAATTTATATATATTGTTAGTGGTAGACTATGTATCCAAATGGATAGAAGTTATTGCTTTACCTCGATGTGATTATCGAAGTGTTGCAAAGTTTTTAGGAATGAACATATTTTTTGGATTTAGGATGCCGAGCATGATCATAACTGATAGGGGAAGTCATTTTAGAAAGGCAATGATGGAGAAATTATTAAGGAAATATCATAACTGATGCAGTTAAACCAAGTGTTTTGTGGGAGGCAACCCATAGTTATCGGCGTGTTTGTTTTGAATGTTATGTTGTTGTGATTGATTTAGAAAATCTTGGTAGTATTTTGAATATATAACGATTTAGTGATAATTCTAAGACCTTAAGACATGACTTAGACATG
>NW_018254024.1:5715-6040 GCF_001263595.1 Phalaenopsis equestris | reverse complement strand
AACTATGAATTTCTAAATTTTTCAAAAATACAATTCTTATTACTAAAGATAGTTACACTATATTTAACATTTTCTACACTAAAAATTTTAACTAAAAGTTTTTCTTCATTACTCAGAATTTTAACTAAATTTTTTTACTCATTTCTAAAATCAAATTTTACTTTCCTAATATAACTTCATTTACATAATCATTTTTCTTTTCAAATCAAATTGACTGGTAGCACATTTGAGAACAAATAAAGTTTAAGTTTTAAAAATATTTTTCACCCCCCCCAAACTTAAATTTTTAACAGATTAAACAATTTAGTAAGAAATATAAATAAGC
>NW_018254024.1:0-5705 GCF_001263595.1 Phalaenopsis equestris | reverse complement strand
ACAAGTATAAAACTAAAAATAGGAGTAAAATTAATTTTTGATTAATTTTCTATTATTTTAATTTCAATTTAACATGTAGAGATTCAGTAAACTTCTAAGTAGTGGGTACAAACATAAAAACAAACTAACACACTAAATTTGATTTCCAGTCTCAACATAAAAATACACATTAACATGATAATAGAAAAATACAGGGTAGCCGTTTTCTGAGTTTAAAATTTAAAACTAAAGTTAGCAAGATTTTTAACTTTTTACAAGACAGAAATAAGTTCAATCTTATCTAACTAAAACAAACTAAAACAATAATCAACACACAACAACAATTACTACCTTAGAATTTTAAGACAAACTACTAGCAAAACACAACATCACAATACAATTAAACAAAATAACAGTCTCACACAACACAAAATCCAAACCAATACACTAACATACATGCTTCAAGTTCAAAACATAAAAACACATCACATCATATGTCACAAGTCCTAACATAAAAATAAACAACACATCAGAAGTCTCAAGTCTAAAGCACATAGGCTAACCTAACACATATTTCAAACATAAATCAAACATAAAAATAAATCACTAAGTCCTTCTCCTCATCATCTTCAAAATCACCGCTATTCCAGACATTTGTAGACTCATAATCAGGATATCTAGGATATAGAGGAAATTACACTTTTGGATTACCCCTAATGAGGTTTTCCAGAGATGAATGAAAATTCTCTGCATAATCACTTTTTCTTCTATTATTCCCATCAATGTGGTCTGCAAAGCTTTCTAAATTTC
This sequence comes from Phalaenopsis equestris, assembly GCF_001263595.1. Lineage (NCBI taxonomy): Eukaryota > Viridiplantae > Streptophyta > Magnoliopsida > Asparagales > Orchidaceae > Phalaenopsis > Phalaenopsis equestris. The sequence continues at coordinate 4,916 of NW_018254024.1, read as the reverse complement.
TTACCTTATTTACAGTATAATTGATATTGTCCATCATCCTCCATAATAATTGAGTTTGAGTTTCCGTGGACTCACCTCTAGAAGTAGATGGTCTACATATAGAATCAACAGAGGTAGAAGCAGCAGACTTCTTCATTCCATAACTCCTTGAAAATCCTCCTCTCTAGCCAACAAAAATAGAATGCTTATAGAATGCTTCAAATATGACTTCACATTAACACTAGTAATTGGCTTTAAAGGCAACAATACTTACTCCCAGCTATCATATCGCACTCCAACCTGATCACATAAATCTCACATAAAGAAAAGATTAAGGAAGAAAATCCCAGACCTGCAGTAGTAGTGGTAGTGGCAGATCTGATGATAGTCTGATAAATCAAAGCTCCAATGTTGATGAGCTTTCCTTCCTTGACACAATAATTCAATGTAGCCCTCTCTCTGGTGACTTCACTAAGATGATTTGTCGGTAACAGAAGAGCGATTCGTTGGTAACAAATGAGCAGAAATAAAAGTGCCACGCCTTTGAAGGTGCACTTAACTTTGACGTGGCAAAGTTGACTCTCCTCTTATTTGTGATTTTCCAGAGTCGTCTAGTTCTATCTCAGTCGAACTATAGTTCACATAAAAACACAAAGTCTCAGGTCGCAAATGGTAAAACATATTGATTACCTCTGATGAAAAAGGTACCAATTTTCCTCGAACCATGACTCGATCCTCTTCAGTTTCAGTGAGATTTGCATAAAACTCTTGAACTATAGAAATAATTGCCACAATAGAAAAACAGCAGAATCGTTCCTACTGTCGGCGAATGATCGAATCTTCTACAGCACGTGGATTTTTGAAAAAATGCTCCTGGATAAGCCTAGATAAGCTTTCGTAATTACAGAGCATCACTATACCTATCTTGAGCTTTTGAAAGAATAAATTTTCTCAAATCAAATTGGTTCTTTCCTTTACTCCTCTTCATTCTTGGTTTCATTCTACATATTTGATAAAATTCCGCAATAACTTCAAAAATCAAGTTTAAACTTCTTGATTACCTCTTGTGAAAAATGTCCCAATTTTCCTTAAACCATGACTCGATCCTCTTCAGTGTCAGTGAGATTTGCATTAAACTCCTGAACTATAGAAATAATTGCCACAATAGAAAAATAGCAGAATCGTTCCTACTGTCGGCAAATGATCGAATCTTCTACAACACGTGGATTTTTGAAACAACGCTCCTAGATAAGCTTTCGTAATTACAGAGCATCACTATACCTATCTTGAGCTTTTGAAAGAATAAATTTTCTCAAATCAAATTGGTTCTTTCCTTTACTCCTCTTCATTCTTGGTTTCATTCTACATATTTGATAAAATTCCACAATAACTTCAAAAATCAAGTTTAAACTTTTAAACTAAACTTCCAAAATCTTAAACTACACTTCTTATGCAATTTCCATAGATTTTCTGTCATTTTTCACCATGAGTATTGAATTTTCAACTTCTTCCAAATGTACTCAATGGTGAAAATCCAAAATTTTTACATAGAAGTAAAGCTCTTTCCTTAAGAAATCCAAATGTAGCAAATTTTGTTCAATTCCACCAAGAAATATCCACTTAATGGCTTGACCTAGCTCTCCAAATTACGAACTCGAGTGGAAGAAGATGACAACAAGGGTGAAAATGGCAATTTTTGGGTTTAATTTTCACTTTTAACCGTTCGCGAACCGGTTTTCGTGAACCGGCGCTTAAGCGCGGTTAAGTGGTGCTTAGGCCCCTGCCTCTCGGGTTGGCTCACGCCTAAGCGTGAGATGTGGGGCTTAGGCGGCAGTGCACCATTTTTAAAATTTTTAAATTAAAGTAAAATGCACTATTTGCCTAAGTAAGCCACCCCTAAATGGTCTCATAGCACTTAAATGTCTATTTTCAACATCCTATAACTCCACTCTCTCTCAATACTCTCTATAATAACTATTTTAATTCGAGGCTAAAAATATCACAAATTTTCACACAAATAAACTTATATTAATTCACAAACAAGTACAAATACTTTTAAAGACTTAATTATCACTCCAAATAGTCTTGGATGAAAAAATTTTCTTAAATACAAATAAACACTTAACAAACTTAAACAATTAGACACATAAAAGTCATAAACACTAATAACAAACACTAACACATAAACAAAATGACTCATAACAAACAAACTCAAACGCAAAACTTAATTCTACTCTTCATTTGATGGGACAAACTCCAGTCTTTCATTAGTCTCTCCTGGGCAATTGGAATATAAAGTTGATAAAATGGATGGTGGTGACGAGCTCTGATACTATATTCTTCAATCCATTTCTGTTTAAGATACATCTCCTTATCCGCTTCCTCTATATATCTAGTATAACTAAATTGCATTTTCAATTATCATCCAATATGTTCAAGATGTGCATGAATCTCAATTACCTTGGTCTCCAGTAAAGCCATGATAGTCTCAAATTTGTGTTGATCTTTTCTGATATTCTTTCGATACTAATGGCTAAGAAACTGTTATACATCTCTTGTGCATTTTGACTAATGAATTTCTTCCTCATGGTCTCTTCCTTCTTCTTCAAATCCATCTCCCATGAATCTTCTCAAAATCTCTCTCTCTCTTAGACTTTTAGGGCTAAAAATGATTTGGGTGAAATTCCTTCACTTTAATTTATAGGCCTAAATCTTTCTAATAACTTCTAGGCACGTCTTGGAACTGCCTTGACATGTTTTTTACAAACTAATTAGCGGTTAAACCTTCTAGAATCTTAGTTTATTACATTTTTTAACTGCCGCACTTAAGCACCGAATATTGGTGCTTAAACATCAGTGCTCAATTTTGCACTAGTCAACTTATCGTCCAAATTCTCATTCTAACATGTCTAGGTTACTAAATAAAGTCTTAAGATCAATACTAACACATAATAGTCTCAAAAATACTACCCAAATTTTCTTAATCACGCACAAATAATAATCAAAGCAAAAACACACTGATAACTTTTGGTTGCCTCCCATAAAGTGCTTGGTTTTATGTCGTCAGCTCGATGTAACCAGCGCTTATTTTGGTTGACCCAACATCATTCAATCGTTTAATTTATACTGATCCTCTATAAAATAAGGTTCAATTTATGACCGTTCACTTTAAACACTTTATCAGTTTTAGAATCTTAATAATCCACAGCTCCATAAGGATAAACTTTCATCACAACAAATGGGCCCATCCACCTGGACTTAAGTTTGCTTGAAAATATTCTTAACCTTGTATTATATAGCAAAACTTGTTGCCCTGGCTGGAAACTTTTAGTAAGAATCCTATGATCATGCCAGCTCTTCATCTTTTCTTAGTAAATCTTAGCACTCTCATAAGATTCATTCCTTATCTCTTCAAGCACATTTAATTGCAATAATATTTTCTCACCAACATATTTTAAATCAATATGTTTTATGCTCAAGTTTAACTGGTAAGTGACAAGCTTTCCTAAATATTAGCCTATATTGGAACATTTTTATAAGAGTTATATATGTCGTCTTATAAGCCCACAAAGCATAATCAAGTTTGACTGACCAATCCATTTTTGTTGGATTTACAGATTTTTCCACAATTCTTTTAATTTCTTGATTGGATAATTCAGCCAAACCACTTGTCTTAGGATGATAAGCAATATCAATTTTATGATTTATATGATATTTCTTTAATAAATTCTCCATTATGCCATTTCTAAAATGACTTCCACCCTCAGTATGATAACTTGGTCCCATAAAATCTAATCTCAAACATCAAATATTTCAACTTCTAGCATATAATTGAGGGGCATCTCATTTCTTCTAGAAATAATTCCTGCTCGTTGACATTTATCATAAGTTTTAATATAAGCATTAACATCTCTAAAGATAGTATGCCAATAAAATCCAGATTGTAAAATTTTATATGTTATTTTATCAAGACAAAAATGTCCCCTAAAATTAGAATTATGACATTTTTGGATAATTTCATAAGTCTCTTCTAAAGGTACACATTTTTGAATAATCAGATCCTTTCCTTGTTTATATAAAATAGGTCATCCCAAAAATAAGTCTTAGCTTCAGAAATAAATTTTCTCTTCTGTTGGTATGTCATTCCATAGAGTACAATATCACTAACAAGAAAATTTACAATGTCGGCATACCACGGAACACGCCACTCAATTAATTTTGAATTGTTTTTCATCTAAAAAATCTTCATTAATTTCTTTTTCAAAATAGAGTTCTTTTTCTAACTCAAGCTTAGACAAATGATCAGCAATTTGATTTTTAGTTCTCTTCTGATCTACTATTGTAAAATCAAATTCTTATAAAAGAAGAATCTATCTTATAAGTTTAGGTTTAACATCCTTCTTTTTATTAGGTACTTAATAGCAGAATGATTTTTATGTACTACATAATGAGTTAAATATAATCAAAATTTATTAAAGGGATATACTATTGCTAACAACTCTTTTTCAATTTTTATATAATTAATTTGGGTTTCATTAAGTGTTTTATTAGCATAGTAAATTACTTTAAAAATTTTATCATATCTTTATCCTAAAACAACTCCAATAGCACAATCACTAGTATCACACATCAGTTCAAAATATTTTTCCCAATTTGGTGAAACTATAATTGGTGTAGGAACTAATTTTTCTTTTAATAACTCAAAAACTCTACTCTTCATCAAATTTCAAAATTGCATCTTTCTCCAGTAAAGGGCATAAAAGCTTAGCAATTTTTTATAAGTCTTTAATATATCGTCTGTAGAATCCAACATGTCCTAAAAACTTCTAAATTCCCTTACATTTGTTGGATAAGGTAAATTAGCGATCACATGAATTTTAGCAGGATCAACTTCCATACCAGTTTTTGATATTTTATGTCCTAATACAATTCCTTCT
>NW_018254023.1:3195-8539 GCF_001263595.1 Phalaenopsis equestris | reverse complement strand
TAAAAGTAATTACAGGATTGGTTATTATGCAACATGATAAGTTCAAATGAGCTTGAGACTTTTCACCAGATAGTGAGAGGAAGCATGGACCTACTTCTTCCTCTTGTCCGTTTGGATACCTTAGCGGTCTCCTAAACTTAATATGTTTTGCTTAACAAAAATCATCCTTAATCAAACTAATAGGGACCCACCAAGATATGACCTATAATTAGGTAGGTCACTAAAACCTTTCTTTTTTTACTTTACATAAAATGATCTTACATCCATTTTAAGTTTCAGGTGATGCAAGACTCGCTGAGAAGACTCGCTAGGTACGCTTTTTATAGTTTATAGTGTTGTCTTTCTTGTACTTTCATACTATACATTTTATGCTTATAAAACTTGCATGCTAAACAACGTTGTGACCCTGAATAAAAACTAAAACTATCAGGATAGCCACAAAAACAAAACCAAAACCAAAACTAAAATCAACCAACATAAAAGTCACCCTAAAATTCACCGCCACAACATCCAAAATATAACACAACTCAAAATTTAATCACAAACATCATACAAAACCATAATTTCAACTAAATTAAAAAGTCTGATCAGGAATCCCTTGGATGATCAAGAATCCCTTAGAGGAGGTAATCTATGGTTGCTAACAAGGCTTCCCACTATTTAAATGAAAGTATGGAACTCATTATGACGAGTTTAGTAAATTCATTTAGACTAAGTGAATCTGAATCCAACCAAAAATAGTGGTAAAGTTGTGGTCCCAGAACGAGGGAACCGTAGGATCCTAATCGGTGTTGCTCTAATCAGCTTTAATATGCCTTAAAAAATTTAAAGAACTTCAACCATAGGGCCACCTGTATTGACATTATAATTGGACATCTTAGAAAACTTAAACTCGTCACGGTAAGGAGCTTGTAGCTACCATTGTGGGCACCACGACCATCTTCAACAGCAAAACTTGTCCTTCACAGCTAAACCAACTTCCTTCCTTAGAATTAAACAACCAAGCCATAGGATCTCGAGGTTTTCTGCTTATACAACATAAATCCTCACCTCATCTTTAGACATTTGTACAGCTCTGTTGTACAATATAAGCCATAACCCGTCTTAGGATTCTAAGGTTGTTGTTTGTTACAACCTAAGCCCTCACATCTTTCAGGCTATTTATGTGATCATTTCACATGAATGTAAGTCCTAAACTAATAAAATTGGCAGGATGAAACACCTAAATATTTCTCCTCAAAATTGAAGCCAAACATTAGGATAGAGGGGAATTCACTGAGGTCTTCCTCTGAATCTATGAAATCCCGTACTTCTTCCTTTTTTGGACTCTAGAATAAATGTTCCAAATTTGAACAATTCCCATTTAACACCTCTTCGCCCGATCTCGTTGAAAAGTCGTATCCATTTAGCCTCCTTGAAGATAATATTTCCTAATTTTTATCGAGAGTTTTCTTAGATGACTTCGGTCATTTAGGATATAATTAACTATAGAGGCTTGCCCTTATAGGAAGCTCATATGAACTCATCTTAATATAAACCATATTTAGTTCTTCATATTAAATAGGGGAAATTTTCGGCAAATAAAACGGTTTCACAGAACAAATGGAGGTCATACATTTCTCAGTTTATTTAATCAAACCTCATCCTCAAGTCTTGGTTTATCCTTCAAGTCTTTATTTAATCAAACCTCATCCTCAAGTCTTGGTTTATCCTTCGGGATAGATACAGGGTTTGAGGCTCTTTCATTTATCATTTAAAATATTAAAAATATGGGGTCAGTTTGATTTCATATTTTTCTAAACATTAAAATTTCCTTCCAAAGCGGGTGACGGGATTTCAATTGTGGTGACCGACAACTTCTTATGGGCAACTAAAATAGTGCTCAATAAAATCACTTCAAGTTTGTTCCTACACCTTAATCTACTTGAGATGAACATATTTATATGGCTTATATGGTATGAAATATAATAAATACAAATGGAGAATCAAAATACACATGGATTATGGTTAGATCTTTATACCTTTGTCTGAGCGGGGAGGCCTCAATCAGATGGTTGTAGAAGCTTTGGTTGGGTCCAACTAACCACCAGATGAACTCTTAGGCCCTGATAAATTGTCTTGGTATGAGTTTGATCAAGGTTTTTTTTAGGTGTTGGTCTAGAGCTAGGTTAGAGGTTATTTAAGATGGAGGTTTTGTGGAGATCAACTCCTCTTACTCTGGTGATTGTGTGGGCACAGTTAATTTAAATTTGGTAGATTGTTGAGGTGTGGGAAAATATGTCCTGGTTCGGGCTGAGATTTGAACTCAAAAATGAGCTCTCACAATGGGAACCAAAGCGTAAAAATTGTGGGATTGAGCTTAGGAGTTCTTCGAGAGTCTCTAAAAGCAAATGGATAGAGTTTCCCCAAGGAATTTACAAGCTCTCTTTCATGGCCATGGAGGGGGTGATTTAAAAAGAATAGGCTATAATGGCTCTCAGACTAAGCTGAGATGGCTAGGGTATTGCCTAGGTGTAGGAAAGAATGGCCTAACATCCAATCAAGCTTAGCCATCTAACGTGAGTTCAATTTTGGGTTTTTGCCCTCTTGGACTCCTTTAAGGTGAATATTTCTGGCGATTAAGGTGGTGGCTAGCCAGGGTTTGGTCACCTCTGAGCTCATGGAGTTTAGAGGGAGGCAGATTATGATTAATTCCCATGGGTAAGTAATGATGGAAAAGATTTTTCAAGTTTTGGACAAATAAAGGGTAAAATCATTTAAATCAAGAGACCATTGGTCCATAGCTCCTCTAAGGTGGGCTAGGAGAGTCTAGCCTTGTCACTAGGGTGCACTTCTTGGCTAGAGTAGTCCTTGGTTGGCCAATTTGTCATGGATTAACCAATCTTAGTGCATTAGTTACATTTGGGTCAAATTGGCATGAAGTTGGGTTTGGCTTGGGATAAACATAACATTGGACTCAATTTATTGATCAAGATGATATTGATGATTGTCACAAAGAGTTTTAAAAATATTTGGAGTGATTTTGAATTGATTTGAAGGGTGAGTTTGAAGGATTTTGGACATTTTGTCATTTTGGGCATGTTGGGCTAGATTTGAGCTTGAGTTTGGCTAAGGCCCAATAAATGATTCAAATTGGTCCTCAAGATTTTAATGAAGATTTTTGGATAGAAGTTGGGTGGAAAATTTAGGGTTATTGCGGTTCAATTTGGTTAAATTTGGAGGCATTGTCAATTTGGGGCAATTTGGGGAAAAATTGGGGGATTCGGCCCAAATTGGTTTCATGTGAGATTGAGGCTTGAATAAGGCCAATTGAAGGTTCAATATGATATGCAGAAATGTTTAGAAGAATTTATGATGCAAAATTAGGGCAATTGGATAAATTTAGGGTTCAATTGAGTGAGATTTTTTTCTCGGGTCAAATTGGGCCATTTTGATTTGGGTTGAAATTGGATTCCAATGTGGGTTAATTAGGTTGGAATTTGGCCTGAATTAGGTTTGGTCATGATGAATTTAAGTCTAGAATTGAAATTGGTAAAAACTAGAACCAAATTGATGGACATTTGGGCTGAATTAGGGTTATTGGGCATTTAAGGACAATTTGGGGCTTTTGGTCAAAATATGTCAAACTGATCAAACTGAGCTAAAAAAAGTAGTTCAAATTGCTTTTGGGAACATTTTAAATGATTTTGAAGGGTTTGGGAAGTTTGGGCCACCAAGGGTATTTTGGTAATTTATGCAATTTTTGAGGTATTTTGATAATTTTTGCAATTTGGGATGTGTTGGGCAATTTGGTGGGTTTCAAATGGTTTGAGATGATTTTTGAACAAATTTGGATATTTTGAGTAATTTTGGGAATTTTGGAGTTGCAAGGGTAGTTTGGTAATTTGGGTAGATTTGGGGGGTAAAAGGCTAAGTTATGTATTTTAGTGAAATTAAGGTGCCAAACACCTTATTTGAGCTATGGACCAATGGAATTTCCATTTAGGTCCTTTATGTACTAATCTTAACTAGACTCTAGCCTAGGGCTAGTGGATCTACGAGACCATCTACATGAGTCTCCCAAAAGACCAAGGGACTAAAGTTAACAAGTTCGGGTTCAGGGTTGTGAGTGGGGGTGTAATGTGCAATTGAGTGAGAGTGTATACACTAGCTCAAGACCAACACTCAGAGTCAACCCTAAGGCCAAGAAATCCTATGGGAACTCTCCTTGAGCTCCCCTATAATGGTCCCACTTACTAAGTGCTAGTGGTTAGAACCAGTATGTGAAAATTTAAGTTGAGCAAAGAAGAGTTTAGAATTTATAATTGAGGGTTCTTTTCTAGTCCTATAGGAATAATCAATAGAAAAGTCATATGGCTAGATCCTAGGCTACTAAAGAATAAAACTAGACCTCAAACAAAAGTGAGGTCAACAAATAGACCCCCAATAGGTGGGGTTTGTTGGGCAAGCACACCACTCGTATTGGCGTTGACCGACGAGATCAATAAAACCAACATGGACTTGTAAGTCAACAGACCTAGAATGAATAGCAGAATTGAGTGACAGTTGTTTTCACTGGGGAATTAGCAAGTGTACACTTGATTGAAATTGAGGATTTGAAACTCTCACGGAGATTAGAAGGCAAGGGATTCCGAAAATGACCGCGATGGTCACGATGGTGACTCAATTTTAATTTCACTGTTAGAAATCTTTGATTTTGATTGTAATAGTTTTGGAGGATGGGAATTCGAATTTACATACTGACCCTGAGATGGGAATTGAAATACAAGTGTCAGCCTCAGAAAGAGAATTAGATGCCTTACTCCACTTAAGGAGGTCTCATACCAATTTCAAAAGATGAGAATATGATGCCTTACTCCATTTAGGGCAGCCTTACCTATCTCCAAAAATTTGTGTTACATTAGGGAGGAAAGCTCAAGGACTCACATACAACCTAAGAGGTGGCAAAAAGACCAGATTAAGAAGGAAAGCACATGAACTCACATCTAACTCAAAAGTTGATCAGAAACATATCACTACATTGGGAAAGAAAGTGTTAGGACTCACATCCAACCCAAGTGGTGACAAAGGAAATATCTGCTACGTTGAGGATGAAAGCACTGTGACTCACATCCAACCTAGGTGGTAGAGGGAAAATATATTTGTCATGCTAGGAACAAAAGCTCTAGGACTTATATTAAACCCAAATGGTGATAAGGGATAAGTCTCGCGTCTTAAGTCTCGGGAAAATCTCGTTGTCAGCGGCGTCGAGGGCGCCATCGGTGGGCTCTATTGACTTTGTCCAGATTACAGATTTTCGCGATTCCAATCAATTTCAAGCTGCGATTTTGATTAATTTCAAGCT
>NW_018254023.1:1695-3168 GCF_001263595.1 Phalaenopsis equestris | reverse complement strand
TTTAATCATTATAGACATAATTTTAAGTGACTAAATGATGTACTTAGCACATATAAACTTGAAATAAACTTTCACAACATAAAACATCACATTTATATATATATTCCAAGGGGTACAATATATGCTACATAATAAACCTAAGTCTGGTATTTTCTCAACCTCAACACATTAATTCAGCGTCGCAATCCAAGCCACAACACTCAAAATGCTGAAAACAAAACATTTTATGCTTAAAAGCATAATTCTATAGCAAAGCAAATGCAAAGTTCAAACCAAAATACATAGATAGACAAATAGGTAGTAATATAAATTTACTAATCCTCAGACACGATACTCGATTCTCCTCTGAGATCACCCATTGATTGCATAGTAATGAAGAGGTTGTAGAAGGGTTGGAATGGAAATTCTTCAGTGGAATCCTCTTCTATTAACTTCATTCTCCTCATTAGTCGTATTAAGCTATCTTCTACAAGTCCAGAGTACCTAAAATGTTCCTTCATCCTCCAGTTTAGATGATCGAAGAAATCAGAGATATTATTAATTGCACTCATGACATTTTGTACCTCCTTTTCCAATTTCTTGATTTGGCGCAGGATCACCAAAGACTTATCAGGGACTAATGGATGAACTGGCAGTGAATTATAAGATGATTGATCTACTATAATGGCCATGTCATTTTCATCTTCAAAAATTGGGAATCTCTCAGTTGAATCCAAAGGCTTCTAAGGTAGCAGTACCTTTTCCCAATTTTCATAGGACACTTGGAACTGACTGCAAAGTGAGAAAATTGTGGAGGGGTGTCTATGCCCATAAGTTGATCCATGAACAATCAGGGCCAAAACCGACCAATTATTGATCCAATGTCGATGTCCAATGTCGATGGGCAGTCCCCTTTGGATGCAGTAATTCAAAATGGCACTTTCTTTAGAATCTTTACCGATCGTAATTTTCGGTAATAGTTTCGCAGAAATGAAAAATTGCCAATATTTTGAAACGGGATTTAGGAGTGTCATAGAAAAAATTTTCTCTTGTTTCCTAGTCGTCAGTTTTGCCCGTTAAATATTGGTAAATTTCATTCATCTGGTTTCTCGTTGGGATGAAATTGGAATAGAGGCAGACAGGAACATTCTCTATGATGTATAATTCGTTGATTCGCGCAGAAGTGAAAGTAATCTATCTTCCTTGCACATAAACAACTCTCACATAAACATCTCTCAGGTTGATTCCATATAAATTTGCATAAAATTCTTTTACCATAGAAACAATCACGGCTTTTGTAGTGTAGCACAACACTTTCCATACTCGTCCCATCGTTGCCGCACTATCGTTTCTTCAATATTCATTATGGGATTATTCAATCCGCTATTTACAAATTCTCATTGCTTGATCAATCTTTTCTTCGTCAGTAACTTGTTGAAGATTCGCTGCACTTCCGCACTAATAAACTTTCACCGATTGAAAACTCGCATTCTG
>NW_018254023.1:0-573 GCF_001263595.1 Phalaenopsis equestris | reverse complement strand
TCTACTAGGGTTTACAGTCTTTTCAAGTATTTATTTAATCTCTCTATTAGAAACTTCAGCTAACCCAGTGGTTTGAGGATGATAGGCAGTAGAGATTTTTTGAATAATATTAAACTTTTCTGCCATTATCTGAATATATTTATTTCTAAAATGGGATTCTCCGTTAGTGATAATCATTCTAGGCATTCCGTATCTAGTGAAAAAATTTTTCATTAAAAACCTTGAAAAACTTTTAGTGTCACAACGAGGTAAATCTTGTGCTTCAATCCACTTAGCAATGTAGTCCACTACAATTAATATATATAAGTTTCCAAATGAAGGAATAAATGGTCCCACAAAATCTAATCCCCAAACATCATAGATCTCAACTTCTAACATGAAATTTAGAGGCATTTCATTTCTTCTAGATATATTTCCTACTCGTTAACATCGATCACAAGTTTTTATATATCTATAAACATCTCTAAAGATAGTAGGCCAATAAAATCCACCTTGTAAAATTTTAAAAGTAGTTTTATCTATCCTAAAATGTCCTCCGAATTCAAAATCATGACATTTCTGAATGACTAGCTC
>NW_018254022.1:0-5076 GCF_001263595.1 Phalaenopsis equestris | reverse complement strand
CTTGAGAATCTACCATTTGGTCTAATAAATTCTCTCCAACCATGGAAATTGGTTGAGAATAATTCATTCCAAATTGGTCTAACTTCCTTGAAATTGCAACAACTTGATTAAATTGCAATCTAACTTCCTTGAAATTGCAACAACTTGATTTGCTAACATGGCAAAAACATCAGTTTCATTAATATTGGCTACTTTTTTAAAATTTACTCTTTCAGAATGCCATTTAAAATTATTAGTAGTCATTTCTTCAATTAAAACATAAGCATCATGAAATAGTTTTGGCATCAATGAACCACCAACAACGATATCGATAATAGATCTAAGAGATCCAGCTAATAAATTGTAAGAAGTTTGAATTATTAACCAATCAGGTATAGCATAGTGTGGACACTTTCTTAAGAGTTCTTTAAATTGTAAATAGATTCCTTTTCAAACTGACAAAAAGATATAATATCATTTCTAAGCTTTGCAGTTTTTGATGGTAGAAAATATTTTGCAAGAAATTTCTACGCTAAATTACTCCAAGTTCTAATAGATCAGGTGATAACGAATGTAACCATATCTTAACTTTATCCCTCAGTAAGAAAGGAAATAATCTAAGTCAAATAATCTAAGTCTAATATCCCTCAGTAAGAAAGGAAATAATCTAAGTCTAATAGCATCATCTGATATACTATCATATTTAAATGTAGGCAAGATGTAAATTTGGTTGGCAAGATGTAAATTTGGACCTTCAGTTGGTGCTCCCCCAAACTGATTATTTGATACTATTTGGATAATAACGGGTTTAGGCTCAAATGAATTAGCTACTGCAATGAGTGTTGAATACTACAATGAAGTTCATCTACCGTAAGGTTTGCATAATCTCTTAAAGGTATAATTCTTCAATATTTTGATTATTTTGATTTGTCATTTCTTGAAAATTTTCAGTAATTTTAATTTTTTTAATTTTTTAAATAGTTCTTTCTAATTCAGAATTGTAAGACACAATTCTTGTGAAACTTGAACTACACATACATTACAATAAAAATATATAAAATAAAATAAAATAAAATAAAATAAAATAAAAACACACAAATAAAAACTTAATATAAAAACAAAACTACAATATTCCTATAATAAATCTTAAAGGTTAAATAAGACTTTATAAAAATATAAATTTTTGCTTTCTAAAAACTTTTTGAAAATTTTGTAAATTTCTATAATTTTGTTCTCGATAATGGTGCCAAGAACTTGATCCCGATTCTTCAGTAAAGATGTAAGATGTAATGCACGCAATTATATGTTTAATCTCCTTAATAGTGATGATTCTCTTGCAACAAAGCCAAAAACTTGATCCAAAGCAAAAGCTAGATAAATCTTTCATTGTGAAGCAAACAAGAATACATTTATAAAATTTAAACATGGGATACTACGTAAGTATATATATTATTATCAAGTAATATACGACTTTTGATTAACCCCCGAATATCGAACCCATAGGGAGAGTAACAATATGCACTTTAGCGAAATAGAAAGTTTAGATAACAAAAATCTACTTCACAAAATATTTTTACTTAAACTTAAGATGATATAATAGGAATGAAATTTTGATTTATTTTGAAATTTTTGTTTTATGAAAATAAAGTAAGCAATTAATTAAGTTAACTAGCTGCTTGCAAGGTGAAGGCTATATAAATAAAATATTTTTTTCCTTATCATGAATCAGTAATAAATATAAAAATTCTATTGTGAAAGTTTGCTAAATGTGTTGTGTCAAATAGGAGCAATTATATTCTTTACTCTTACTAGAGATGCTATAAAGAGCATTGACTAATCTATAATTTGAATAGTCTTGAAGAATGTTTAGGTAAGGAAGATACCAGCTCTCAATCTAGAGTTCCCTCTTCTCCCTCCACTTGGGGGCTAACATCTCGAATCAAAACCTAAAAAAAACCTAAAACTATGAATCAAAACATCTCGAATCAAAACCTAAAACTATGAATCAAATTGGGGGCTTTAACCTATCACTCTAAAGTCCTCTAATTTTATTTCCCAGAAAAGTTTATTTCCCAATTTATTTGCACTCAACCCCATGAAATACATTCTCATTTATGAAATCAATATGTGATTCTAACTATTTATTGATTGAGACAATACCATCTCAGATCTTACATGTTATCAGAACAGATATTAACATCTTAATTGGACAAATGAAGAGGTAAATGAAGTGCAAGGTTTCAAATCATCACAACTTCTTCCAACTTCTTCCAACAAACAACTTCTTCCAACAATGAAGTCTAATACTTCACACAACATCCTTTAAACACTTAATCACTTATCATTTTATAGCAAAAGATGAAGAAAACTACTCAAAATCCATGGAGAAAAAACAACCACTCATGAGTTTAAAAGTAGAAATCTTGCACACAAACAAGAAATCTAGATTAAAACCAACTGTAGTCACAAAGATAAACACTTATCTCAAATCCTCTCCACGAAATGTCTTTAAGTTCCTTTTAATTGTCTTCCTTCACTCACAATGCAATCTAACACTAAAAATAAAAAAAAAAGTGGCTGACAATGGCGACGACGATGGGCAGCTGCAGCAACGGTTACTTAGATGAATGATGGTTGTAAGATGTAAAGTTGATGGGTAATTTGCCTCATCTCTTGGATAATCTAATTCTTTTCTTATAAAAATCTAATGGGTTCCTTGGTGTCTCTTCAAAAAGGCGTCTCCATTCAATGAATCTTCTAAAAGTTGCATTCTTAAAAGCCAATTGAATGAATTTTCGTGTCAATGGAATATTTCCTATGTTTTTACCAAGGGGTGCTTCTAAAAAATCTTAAAAGTTTCATCTAAATTCAATGAATAATCAAATAATTGCTTCTGGCACTTAAGCGTGTGGTACTTGGCGCTTAAGCGCCAGTCTTGGGTCCTTAGGCGCCTCAGTTCATTTTTGCACCTTTATTCATTTTTGCTCCAAATTTGGCCCTTTTTCACTCCTTTTAACATTTTTTATTCATTTTATTGTACCTAAAATAAAAACACATAAATACCATTCATTAAAGTGCAATATCTTAAAAAATAGGTATAAAAATGTGTATAAAAATACTATATATTTTAAGTGTATCATGACCTACATTTGATACTCATCACTAACAATGAAAACTTCTTTGTCGATCAAGGGATAAGGGATTTCTATCAAAATTATAGACTCAATCTCAAATTATCTTATGTGCAAGACCCTCAGACAAATGGACAAGTGGAGGCTACAAACAAGGTCATCCTAAAACTCTTAAGGAATAAGGAAGAGGGAGCTAAAGGCAATTGGGCAGAATTTCTCCCATCCATTATATGGGCTGTCTGAACCACTCCATCATTAAAAAAAATACAAAACCCTTTATACTTTCTCATAGGAAGGAAGCAATGTTATTGGTCAAGTAACACATTAAAGTTAAAGGGTTGTCACTACAACATCCTTCGACAAAGAGAAGCTTGTTGACTGACAAGACATAAATGTCGAGGGAGTTTTGGTTGCCCATGATCTACTGAAAAAAGTTCAAACAATGCAACACTCCGATAGAATGAAATCAAAAGGAGAACTATTTAAAATTACAATAAGCATGTTTGAGAAAAGGCATTCTTTACCGACGACCGAGTCCTAAAGAAAGTGATATGGCTACATGGGGATGGGTTGTCAGTAAGTTTGATTAGAACTGGACTGGTCCCTTCATCACCGACCAATAATTTACCCTAAAAGCTTACAAGCTAAATCATATATGGAGAAAAAGCTTCACCGAGTGGGGAGCGAAGATAAATGTAAGAAGTTTTTTTCCTTATAAGAAGTTACTTTGTATCTCTGTTTGAGAAAAAAAATCTTACTTTATTTCAATTAATTTTTTTTATTTTGCTTTGAAAAACTGGCTAAGATGTTGTGATTCTCAAATTTGAAACAAGATCTGGGAACCAAGATATCGATTGAACTCATGTTATAAAGAGAATAAGGGAACTAGGTTAGCCATAAGAGATGATGTGTCTAGGCACTAATATGTCCAAAAGAAGTGTTATGAAGCTCGACCACAACAAATAACCACATGAAGAATCTTGACACTAGATTGTTAAATCTCGAGCTTAGAATTTTTCTAAGCCATGAGTTAATTCTCTGAGGAGGTTACTAGTCCCATAGTGACAAAAATACAAGAAGGGAACCAAAAAAACCCCTCTAAAAGAATTATAATCGACTACTCTATAAGGCGTAGGTTGAAGAAACATACTTTTAGGTCTGATTAAGAATTGATGCCCAAGCAATAATACAGTATTTGGCTACATGAAATTCTCTTCTTAAATCTCTAGTTATAGAGGTCGAGGAATGTTAAAAATAAATTAAAGCACGATTAACAAAGTCAACGATCACCAACAAAATGATTGAAAGGTCAAATTTTATTAATAAATTCATCGGTTACAATATCATCATATATATTATCTTGAATACAAAATAAAGAAGGGTAGAATTAGAAACTAAGGATTTTTTAGTAGAGTGTTAAATGAACTTCCATCTGTCACATTATTGCCCCCAGATTCATCTTACTGTTAGGATGTAGAAGGAGCATCAAAAAGTTTTTTAAACTAATTAATGTTAGAATACTTGAGGTCGGCCATCCTCACTCAGACCAATTCATCAACGACGATCCTTTTATTTACTTCCAAATACTCAACCTGAGTGTTAAGCAATTCCTTAGCCTTCTTCATGGTTGATATCTACTTTGTTAAATTGACATCCTCCTTCTGGACTAAAGATATCCACTCAGACACTTTTTTCAACTCCACGCTAGCATACTTTATATCGTTCTCTGCCTCAATTTCCCTCAATGTTGTCAGCTCTGCCTACTCCTATTATTCTTTATCCTTCATCTTACACTCGGTATTCCCTTTTAGCAAGGTAAAGTGAAGTTAAGTGATGAGTTGAAGTGTATCCAAGGAGATGAAAATGGTTGATCAATATGCACAATTTAACTGGGTGGAGGCTATCCAGGTGATTCATCAATTTAGTCGATCATAACATTGTTGACCTCACTTTTGGTTGAGGTCTA
>NW_018254021.1:14107-18551 GCF_001263595.1 Phalaenopsis equestris | reverse complement strand
AAAAACTCTAAATATAAATTATACCTCAGTATTTTTGGCATATTCATCATTCTGAAATTTTTACAGGCCTTCTCAAAATTTCTATTTCACTTGGTCTGTAATATTAGGAGCTTTCTACACATATAAATCATTAGAGAAATTTCTGGGTAATGAAATATTGAAATAAGTATAAAACTAAAACGTTAAACAAGCATAATATTTCCTAACACAACTATAATTAAAATGCGAAATAAAAAATTACATTACAAAATACTACTCAACATTTATTATACTACACATGCAAATTTAACTATAACACTAACTTTATAACAAAAATTAAAAATCCTCCAAGTACAACATAATAATAAAAATAAAAGTCCAAATACAAACAAACATCTATTTCTATTACAACACATAAACATCCATTTCTATTACAAAAGATCACAAAAATAAAAGTACAAGTACAAGTACATCAATTACATTCAAATATCAAAATCCCACACTATGTCTTCATCTCCTTGATCAGCAGGTGGATCAGGCTGATACTGAGTATATTGGGGGCACTCCATGAAAGTAACATCAGACTCACCTCTATAGTGTCGGGTCTGAGCTTCGTAATAAGCTACCCCAAAATTTGAATGCCTCTAAGGGTACTCACTACCATAATCATATGCCATAATCATATGTACATTCTAACCCTCCAATCCTTTCATTTATTAACTCTATGCTCTTCCGCTGCAAGTTCAACTCATTTATCAAGTTAGCTAGGGTAGGGGAACTAGAAGAGAGGGGATATCTCTACTAGTATAAGGTTCTTGACTCCTACTCCCAGTTCTCCATTTTTCATGAAATTCATATGTCTTCAAATTAGCTTTAATAATGGGTTTCATAGGGTAAACCCATTTCTCTTCATCTCCAGCTTCCACTCCAGAAAGTTGGCAAAGTGCATAAATAAGGCCACGATGTCCTAAACCTCCACTTGTCTCACTCCTTGCCGTAGTCAATATATTCTTAAAAATAATTCTCCCCACATTTATAGTTCTATTATTCTGAATACAAAAATTTAGAATATCACTATCTTTAATTACCTCACTATGGTGATAAGTCAGTAACAAAGTAGAAGAAATAAAATAGTGCCACGCTTTAGAGGTGGCATTTAACATGGAAGCGGAAAAATTTACCCGTTCTCATTGTTTAGTCTTCCACGTTCCTTTACCATCAGTGAGAAAGTTTATTACATCATTCAAGGGGCCTTCCATCATACTAAAGAATTCATAGTGGTAGTAATAAGAGTCTGGGACTTCGTAAAAGGTGTTGATGCGGGCAACATTAAATTCAACAGGAAATCTCCGCACTTGAATGATTTCATCTTCAGAATAGATTACGTTTGCATAGAACACCTTTACAACATTTGCATCAGCTTTGTCGGTGGTGTAACAAAAGTTTTCCCACCTCCGCTCGGCAATAACTCGTTCAATCTCTCCTCCCGGGCTCTCAAAAACTCGATCTTGTATACACTTCTTTCCTTTAAATACTGAAGTAAATCTTGTTTAAGTCATCGCATTGACGAAGCGAGACTCGTCAAACTCAATTCATCTCTTTTCACGTGGAGCCATTTCAATCTAATTAAATCATAGAAAAAATTCCAACATATACTTCAAATATGCAAATAATGGCTTCCAAAAGTAATTATAAGAGTTCAAAATTAAGTTCCATGAATTTCTTCCCAATATTTTCTTCACATTCTCAAATTTTTTGGATCTCCTTAATGTGGAAGAAATTCACGGTGAAAATCAAATATTTTTAACTTGGAGTGAAGCTCTTACCAAGAGAAGATCAAATTTGCAGTCAAAAAGCCTTGAAACCTCCCTAAATCTAAGATCTCTCAAGCCCTAGGTCGAAAATTACGATTTTTAGGAGGAAGGGGATGATGAATAGTGGTGGTTGACTGGTCAAAATCACGGTAAAAAGTGTTTTATTTGTGATCTCACCGTCGGCAGGGTTGACGGCACCGTCGGCGTGCTCTATTGAAATTTAATCAGTACTCTCAGGAAAAATCCTCTATCAGCGGGGACGAGGGTGCCGTCGGCGGGCCTTATTGATTTTTGTTCAATTTCCAGTTTTTTGTAATTTTTACCAATTTTAAGCCTTAACGGCATCCTTTCAATCATTAAAGACATAAGTTTAAGTGATTAAATGATGTACTTATCACATATAAACTTTCACAGCACAAAACATCACATTTATATATAAATTCCAAGGGGTTACAATATACGTTACATAACACACCTAAGTTTTGTATTTTCTTAACCTCAACACATTAATTCAGCATCGCAATCCAAGCCAAAACACTCAAAATGCTAAAAAAAAAACATCCTATGCTTAGTCTCAATTATATAGAGATCTAAAAGCATAATTCTAAAGCAAAGAAAATGTAAAGTTCAAACCAAATTACATAGATAGACAGACATGTAGTAATACAAATCTACTATTCATCAGATTCAGTATTAGATTCTCCTCTGAGATCACCCATTGATTACACATGAACGAAGAGGTTTTAGAAGGATCGGAATGGAAATTCTTCTGTAGAATCCTCTTCAATCAATTTCATCCTCCTCATCAGCTGTATCAAACTATCTTCTAAATGTATAAAGCAATCAAAATGTTCTTTAATTCTCCAGTTTAGATGATCGAAGAAATCAGAGATATTATTAATTGCATTCATGACATTTTTTACCTCCTTCTCTAATTTCTTGATTCTGTGCAGGATCACCAGAGTCTTATCAGGAATTAAGTGTTGAACTGGCAGTGAATTCTGAGATGATTAATCTATTATAATGGTCATGTGATTCAAAAGCTGTGAATCTCTCAGTTGGGTCCAAAGGCTTCCAAGGTAGAAGTACCTTTTATCAGTTTTTGTAGGACACTTGGAATTGACTATAAAGTGAGAAAATTGTGGAAGGGTGTCCAAGCCCATAAGTTGATCCATGAACGATCAGGCCCAAAACTGACTTCACAATTATTGATCCAATATCGATTGACAGTCCCCTTTGGATGCAGTAATTCAAAATAGCACTTTCCTTAGAAACCTTACCGATCTTCATTATCGGTAACATTTTCACAGAAATGAAAAAGTGGTAGTGTTTCGAAACGAGATTTAGGAGTGTTGCAGAAAAACTAACATACCCGTTCTCTCTCATCCGTTCTCTCTCATTTCCCAGTCAATTTCCCAGTCATCAGTTTCGTCAGTTAAATATTGGTAAATTTCATTCATCTAGTTTCTTGTTGGTAGGAAGTTGAAATAATGGCAGATAGGAACATTCTCGATCATGTATAATCCATTGATCCGTGCAGGAGTGAAAGTGATTCATCTACCTCGTACTAAGATGACTCCCTGGTTGATTGCGTGCAAATTTGCATAAAATTCCTTTACCACAAGAACAACTACGGCGGCGGTAGTATAGCACAACACTTTGATCTTTGTTGGACTATCATCTCTTCAATTGCCTTCGAGGGATTACTCAATCCTTGATTTACGAATCCTCGTTCCTTGATCAATCTTTTCTTCATCAGCACCTCGTTGAAGATTCGCTCCGCTTCCGCACTAATAAACTTTTGTCGATTGAAAACTTGCATTCTAGGATTATCAGGGGAATTGGATGCCATAGTAATGAATTTGGTAGAGTTTCACTTAGTTTTTGGGGGAAATATGACTTAAGAATTGAATTTTGGAGTTTAAAAGGGTAACTCCCGCCCAAAAACCGCAAAAAACCGTCATTCAAACTCTAGAAACTACCATCTCGCTGGTCTCGCCGTCGGCAGGGTCTAGGACACCGTCGGCAAGCTTCTGTATTTATTTTGCCTGGACTCTCAAGAAAAACCCACCGTCGGTGGCGTCGATGGCGCTGTCGGTGCCTAAGGCAAAAATCGCACAGTTTTGCTCTAGTCTGAATGCGTTCCATTGGTTCAATTCATTCCAAAATTTTTGTCCAATACCAATATTTGTCTTGATTTATGATATATAAGATTGCATAAGATTCTAAGGTATTATTATCTCTTAATACATTATAAAAATTATAAAACAAATTACTAAGATATATATATGGGTTGTCTTCTACAAAGCCCTTGGTTTATCGTCGTCAGCCCGACCTATTCAAGTGTCATTCAGGTTGACGAATCATTAAAACCTCTTTAAAATTTGGTCTTTTACCCTCAAAATAAATTTGTGTCCATTTACTTTAAATCTATTTCTAGTTTTTTGATCTTCAATCTCAACAGCTCCGTAAGTATAAACTTGAGTCATAGTAAAGGGTCCTAACCAACGAGACTTCAATTTCTTAGGGAATAACTTTAGCCTAGTGTTGTAAAGCAAAACTTCTTGTCCTGGTTCAAAGTTCTTTTGGTTAATCTTCTAATCATGCCATAACTTTAGTTTTTTTTCCTTATAAATTTTGTCGTTATCATC
>NW_018254021.1:13124-14028 GCF_001263595.1 Phalaenopsis equestris | reverse complement strand
GCATCTTTCAAAAGCATCTTTCAAATTATAATTGAATTCCTTAATCACTCAATATGCTTTATGCTCCAATTCTACTGGTAAATGACAAGTTTTTTCAAAAATTACTCTATAAGGAGTCATTACAATAGGAGTCTTATAAGCAGTCCTGTAAGCCCATAATGCGATATCCAGTCTAGTGGACCAATCTATTCTACCAGGGTTTACAGTCTTTTCAAGTAGTTGTTTAATCACTCTATTAGAAACTTCAGCTAACCCACTGGTTTGAGGATGATAGGCAGTAGAGATTCTATAAATAATATTAAATTTTTCTGCCAATCTCTGAATATATTTATTCCTAAAATTGGATCCTCCGTCAGTGATAATCATTATAGGCATTCCATATCTAATGAAAATATTTTTCATTAAAAACCTTGAAGCACTTTTAGCATCACAACGAGGTAAAGCTTGCGCTTCAATCCACTTAGAAACATAGTCTAATGCAATTAATATATCTAAGTTCCCAAATGAAGGAATAAATGATCCCACAAAATCTATTCCGCAAACATCAAAGATTTCAACTTCTAACATGAAATTTAGAGGCATTTCATTTCTTCTAGATATATTGCCTACTCGTTGACATCGATCACAAATTTTTATATATCTATAAATATCTCTAAAGATTGTAAGCCAATAAAATCCAGCTTGTAAAATTTTGTAAGCAGTTTTATCAATCCCAAATTGTACTCCAAATTTAGAATCATGACATTTCTAAATGATCAGCTCAGTTTCTTCATAAGGTACACATCTTCTCAAAATCAGATGCTTACATTGTTTATATAAATAAGGCTCATCCCAAAAATATGCTTTTGCATCATGAATAAATTTCCTTTGTTGCTGCAATGTTAGCATAGGTGGCAAAATATCA
>NW_018254021.1:10976-13054 GCF_001263595.1 Phalaenopsis equestris | reverse complement strand
TGTCTGTAATTTCATTGTCAGTGTCAGATGATTCTTGATTTTCTAATCTTGACAAGTGATCAGCAATTTGATTATCAGTTCCCTTTCAATCAATAACCACAAGATCAAATTCTTGCATCAAAAGTATCCATCTAATAAACCTTGGTTTAGCATCCTTCTTTTGCATTAGATATTTAATAACAGAATGATCAGTGTGCACAAAACATTTAGCTCCAATTAAATAAGATCTAAATTTATCTAAAGCATACACAATAGCCAATTACTCTTTTTCAGTAACAATAGAGTAAATTTGTGCATCACTAAGAGTTTTTCTAGCGTAGTATATAACTTTAAAAATCTTTTCATACCTTTGTCCAAGAACAGCTCCAATACCATAGTGACTAACATCACACATCAGTTCAAATGGTTTCTCCCATTTAGGTGAAACTTAAATAGTGGATGTGATTAATTTTTCCTTTAATAACTCAAAGGCATTTAAATAACTTTCAGTAAATTCAAATTTCTTGTCCTTTTCTAAAATTTGGCGTAGAGGTTTGGTAATTTTTGAAAAATCTTTAAAAAAATGTCTGTAAAATCCAACATTTTTAAAAACCCACCATTTTTACGGGGTCTGCTTCCATACCATCTTCCAAAATTTTATGGCCTAATACAATTCCTCTTGTAACCATAAATTGACAGTTCTCGCAATTCGAAACCAAATTAGTTCTTTCGCATAACTCTAAAACTTTTTAAAGATAATTTACACATGCATGAAATGATGTTCCAAATACAGAGAAATTATCCATAAATACTTCAAATCAATCATCAATTAACTTACTAAATATGGACATCATACATCTCTCGAATGTTGCAGGTGCATTACATAATCCGAAAGAAATTTTTTGAAAAGCAAAAGTTTCGAAAGGACTCGTAAATGATGTCTTTTCTTGATCCTCAGGAGCAATAGCAATTTGATGGTAACTGGTATATCCATCTAAAAAATAAAAATATTTGTGCCCAACAAGTCTATCTACTATTTGATCTAAAAAGGGTAAAGGGAAGTGATCTTTCCTGGTGGCAGGGTTTAATTTTCTATAATCAATGCAAATACGCCATTCAGTAACTTGTCTGATAGGTATTAATTTTGTTTTAACGGTGACTCCTCCTTTCTTAGGAACATAATGAATTGGACTTACCCACACAGTATCTGAAATAGGATATATAATTCCAGTGTCTAACCATTTCGAAATTTTCTTCTTAACTGCTTCTTTCATCATTGGATTTAATCTCCTTTGTGGGTCAACTCTCGGTTTATATTGTTCCTCTAATATAGTTCAGTGCATACAGATTGAAGGACTGATTCCCTTAATAACAGCTAAGGTCCAACCAAAAGCTGTCTTATATCTTTTCAATGTATCTAACAGTCTTTGCTCTTGCAAATCATTTAATTCTGAAGATATAATTATAGGCAATGTAGATGAGTCTCCCAGAAACACATACTTTAAATGGCTAGGCAATATTTTTAGCTCAAGTTCAGGTGGTTTTATAATTGACGGAACTAGATTCTTATCAACATTTTTTGTAATATCTAGCATCTCCAATCTTTCCTGAACATAATATAATTCTTCATTTTCTAATTCATCCAAAATAATTTCATTTCTAATTCTTTATTTTCTAATTCGTCCAAAATAACTTCATCACTATCTTCAAATTGTTCTTTCTCTTCAAAATATTCTTTAAAATGTTCATTCAATAGAGCTTCACTAATTTCCATGCAAAAATATTCATTATCTCTTTCAACAGTAGGGTATTTCATAAGGGTACTCTTTCAACAGTAGGGTATTTCATAGATTTCACAATGTTAAATGTCACTTCTTGATCTTTGACTCTCATAGTTAATTCTCCTTTTTGAACATCTATCGTATTTTTTCCAGTAGCTAAAATGGTCTCCCTAAAATAATAGGTGTTTCTTTATCTTCCTCCATATCTAAAACAATGAAATCCACAAGAAAGATAAATTTATCCACTTTTACTAACACATCTTCTATAACTCCCTTAGGATATGTAACTGAACGATCCGCTAACTGAAGAGTTATAGA
>NW_018254021.1:3532-10827 GCF_001263595.1 Phalaenopsis equestris | reverse complement strand
ACTACCAGGATATTTTAATTTTTCAGAAAGCTTTTTTTGAATAATTGCACTACACTCTTCGCTAAGTGCAACAGTTTCATTATCCGTGAACTTCCTTTTCTTGTTCAGAATATCTTTCATAAATTTCACATAATTGGGCATTTGCTCTAAAGCTTCTACGAAGGGAATATTTACCGTTAACTTCTTAAGAATTTCTAAAAAAATTAGAGAATTATTTATTTTATTTGTGTTGCTTCAATCTTTGGAGAAA
Source organism: Phalaenopsis equestris (assembly GCF_001263595.1). Classification (NCBI taxonomy): domain Eukaryota; kingdom Viridiplantae; phylum Streptophyta; class Magnoliopsida; order Asparagales; family Orchidaceae; genus Phalaenopsis; species Phalaenopsis equestris. The sequence continues at coordinate 10,577 of NW_018254021.1, read as the reverse complement.
CGGTGGTGGAGGTTTCTCCACAGCAATCTTCATTGGTGTAAGTGGATATTTTAAATCTGGTTATTCATGATCCTTTTCTTTTTCAGTATCCACTTTCTTTTTTTCAGTTTCTGTTTCTTTCTGTACTCTCGTTTCCAATTCTTTTCCACTTCGTAATTGTACCTCTTTTATCTGTTCTTTTCCTTGATCTTTAGGATTTGGTTCCAAAGTACTAGGAAAAGTTCCTAATGTTCGGTTAGTAAGCATAGTAATGATATGCCCTAATTGATTTTCAATATTCTTAATAGCAGTTCCTTGATTTTGTAATTGATTTCATTGAATTTGTAATTGATTTCCTTGATTCTGTAATTGTTGACCCATGTTTAATATCAGTTCTTCCATAGACAACTTCTTCTCCTTTATTTGAGTGTTACTGTTAAATCCTGGTGGATAAGAAGGCCTATAGTTAACATTTCCTTGGTTGGATGGATTTCTTAATGGGTTCACTGGGTTGTTTGCCCATTGTTGATTTGTAGAAGAATGGTTATTCCAATTAAAATTTGGATGATTCTTCCAAACTGGGTTATAATAGTTTAAATAAGGGTTGTTAGGTCGATTAATAGCATTTAAAGTCTCATATGAAGTTTGAACATCCACAAATTGCCCCTATGAATTCTCTTCCATCATAGAAGGTGTTGGAGAATATATCATCCCATAATGATCTAATTTCTTTGATACTGTAGCATTCTGCAAAGCAAACATAGATATTGCATCAGAATCATGGACACTAGCTACTATTTTAAGATTTACCCTTTCACAGGGCCATTGAAAATTGTTGGTAGCCATCTCTTCTTTTAATGAATAAGCCTCATCAAAAGGTTATGACATTAACAAACCACCAGCTGCAACATCTATAATCGATCTAAGTGATCTCACTAATCTATTATAAAAAGTTTAAATTATCAACCAATCTGGTAAGGAATGATGAGGGCATTTCTTAAGAAGATCTTTAAATCTCTCCCAAGCTTCGTATATTGACTCTCCATCAAGTTGACAAAATAATGTTATGTCATTTCTAAGTTTAGCAGTTTTGGATGGAGGGAAATATTTGGATAGAAATTTCTGTGAAAGTTCTCTCCATGTTCTAATAGATCCTGGTGCTAACGAATTTAATCACATCTTAGCCTTATCCCTCAGTGAAAAAGGAAAAAGTCTAAGTCTAACAACATCGTTTGAAACTCTGTCATATTTAAAGATAACACACAGTTCTAAAAAATTAGCGAGGTGTAAATTAGGATCTTTATTTGGTGTACCTCCAAATTGATTGTTTTGTGCTCAAATGAATTAGCAGCTACATCAGGATTTTGGATAGACAAGTGAATTTCATATGTTGTAGGATTTGCATAATCTCGTAGGGGTCTAGGTTGGTGTTCATTCTCTATTCCTTGATTGTTCAGGTTATTTTTAGTTGTATCAGAATTTCTAGGTTCTCTTCTCAATCTTCTAATTTTTCTAACAGTGTGTTCTAATTCCGAATCGTAGGGTATAAGATTTTCAAATCCAAATTTACGCATACAATTTGAAATCAGTACACAGTAATATAACTAACTAAATATGAAAATAAGTTGCAATTCAAGCAAAAATTTTCTAATAATCCTAATTTGTCTGTTACTCTAATTGTAATTTTTGCTTACTCACTCTCGGGCAGCGGCGCCAAAAACTTGACCGCGACTTTATATATTATTAAAAAAATAAGTATTTAATACTGCTGATAAACGATTTAATTCCTCAGCAACTGTACCAAAACTTAATAACAGTTATAGATTTGATAAATATGGACATAACAAATATTCATTAATTGTAAAGTCACACTTATCAACTTAAGTATATGTATCGCTCAAGTAGTATTGAGCTCTAATAGAGTCTTAGATATCGATCCCACAGGGAGTAATATTAAAACTACAAACTAAGATTTTCGAAAAGAAATAGTTTAATTGCAACAACAAAGTTCAATTTGCTTATCTGTCACTAATAGACAATTGAAATAAATATGTAATTTTAATAACTATTAAATAACTAAATATACTAATGAAGGTTCAAATGTGATATTCAATATATAAGAAAGCATCCTTCTCCTTGTTAAGAAATTGTAGTGAATGGATAAAGCAAATCAGTTCAAATTATATTGTACCAAATAGGAGCATAGCTATTCTTTACCCTTTGGTACAGGCATAAAGAACATTGACTAATCCTACGCTTGTTTACTGAATCTGCGGCTAGGGTGGGAGGATACCGGCTCTTACTTTGGAGCTCTCACGTTCCCCTCGCCTGAAGGTTAACATCTACACTTTAGCACCTAAATGATAGGACCAAATTGGTGATTTTAGTCTGTCACTCTAAAATCTCCAATTCTACGCCTGATAATTATATTTCCCTATTTATTTACACCCAAATTCCAAGAACATTGACCTCCCGGAATCTTGGATGTAATCATCACTTTAGTTGTAAAACTCAAAATATTTTCACAAATCAATTGGCCAGATTGAAAGTAAATTAGGATCGAAGTGAGAAGATCATCACACTTCACAAATTTTAAGATAAGGAGAAAGACAGAGAAAACTATTCAGATCTCATGGAGAAAACACAACAAAAACCTCTCTAACCTCTAGGACCTCTAGAGTCTTCTCAATTTTTGGCCAAAATCCTCTTTTAAAGTTGTGGATAAGCTTTCCCAAGAGTTGCCTAAGCATCCCTTCAAAATTTGTCCTCATCCAAAGCCTTGTTGGACATAACCGCCGATCTCGCCGTCGGCGGCCTCGAGGGCGTCGTCGACGGATCTTCTTAATGAATTAATTCTGGAGTCTCGGGAAAATCTCATCATCGGCGGGGTCGATGGCCCCGTCGGCGCCCTTGTTCAATTCTTCACATTTTGGCCCTTTTCGCTCCAAATTCGCTCCTTTTTACATTTTTTTGCTCCACTGACCCTATTTCATCATTCTTGTAACAAAACATCTAAAATAACTTTCTTTAAAGTGCAATATCATCAAAAATAGTATAAAATAGGTATGAAAATCTCAACATATTTTCCTCTGGCTACAACCAACTCACAACAGAAGAAAGTACCAAACTCAGACTTGAAGAACTGGAGAGAATTAAGGGAAAATGACTTGAAGCATAGTAACACATGGAACTTTACCAAGCAAAGATGGTAAAAGCTCATGACAAATTGGTCCGCCCAAGGATATTCAAGGTTGGTGACCTCGTACTCGTGCTCAAAAGGCCTATTCTTGCATGTCGCAAGATGGGTGAAAAATTTGAGCCAACTTGGAAGGGACCATTTATCATTGAAAGGTCTATGCAAGAGGACCCTACCAGTTAGTAGATATTCAGGGTGAAGGACCCATGCTACCAATCAATGGACGATGCCTGAAGAAATACTACTCAACCTGACATTGTTCTTAATTTGAAATTTTGAAAATTGGATTATTTTGAGGTTATCTATGTTGCTAAATGTCTGTGAATGGGTCTAAAATTTTTGTAATAAGATTAATTTCAACATAACAAAATTTTTTAAAATTACATATATCTATTTTCTCTTTTAAAACTTAATATCCTACTAAATTAAATAAAATGCATATACAAATAAATGACTTCTTCACCAAAATAAACTAAACTTTACTTTAACAAATACTTTGTTTTATTCTTGTTCACACTAAGTTTCCGCTCACTGCCATTTTTCCTGATGTCTGCAGAGAAATGTCAGGCCAGAGGCTGATCTTCGCCTTTAAAGATGCTTGGAACCTCACACTCAATAAGGAAATGGCGCCGTAGGGTGGTACCATAAACTTTTCACCATAGACTTTGACATGGAATTTAATCAAGTCTACATGGATTATGAGGGGCCTCTAATGGATGTTATCAGCCGACAGGAAAAGGAAGGGTTGCCCTCACTGCTAAGGTTGACTACCAAAGACAATTCATCACGGAAGGGAAAGAATGTGATGGTACAGCAAGACCCGATGGAGGGACCCAACTGCCTACTGTCCATGATAGCTACACCAACTGGGGGCCTAGCGCTGCCGATAATGAAAGACTACCGGACTCTCTGCTATGAAGAACTCAACGGAGAAATGCTAGCCACCAAAAGTAGAGGGATTTCTTATCATAAGAAATAAGACGCCAGAAAGAGGCAAGGATTTTACTTACCTTTATTCCTGAAGGGAACATTTATGATCCAGACATGAGAGAAACCTCTTCCAGCTTTCCTGCTACAGATGAAAAGTCTGGGTTTGTTACAGAGCCGGAAATACCACTAGCTTCAGATGTTCTTTGCACGGGTTGCCCGACCTATAATACTAAAATACCTGCATGAGCGCCAGCTACAGAGGCATTCGTGGAATGCTCAGACTGTAATGTCCCACACCTACATCACTACAGCACCTTAGAGGAGTATGCATCTACCAATGATGGGTCTCAGATCGTCGATTGTTCGATGGGGGAGTTGTATTTCCCACTAGGAACATATCAATATGTCCCGTGGAGTCCAGAGCCATATGTCCCTTTGGATGCTGAGTCACACATTCTATTAGCGCCAGAATCAGCACTAGCTTGGGTTACCGCCAACATTGAAATGAGGGAATATCCTTGACCCACCGATTCTTAGTACTGTACAGAGTACTATAAGATGAGTAAAGCGAACGAAAGAAACTTTGAATTCTATGAAGAAGTGCAAGGGAGGTTCATCAACATATTAGAGAGATTGGAATTATATACCAGGGTCTTCTCAAAAAGTGATGAATGAAACATTCTGGACTGCATTTTTGACCTGAGAGATAGAGGTCGAGCAGGCCTGCTTATGAAAACAACCAATTCCAAGCCAAGAAAGTGGATCTGAGGAAAAGGAAGGATCATTATCCTGTGCGGCTGCTGCTACAACTTTACCAACGATAGAGAAGGAAATCCTCCTAAGATTCTCAAACATGATCAGGTGGATCGACTACCTCCAATGATAAAATGGATGATTTAGAGAATGGGCTGATGGGGTATACTACCAGCTAACTGCATTCCTAACAGCTACATCATCATCATATACGATGAAGGAGACTGCATATCTCCACACATTGATAATCATGACTTTGTAAAACCTTTCTGTATGGTCTCATTCATGAGCAAAAGCAATATTCTATTTGGAAAAGAAATAGATATTGTCAGCCTTGGTGAATTCAGAGGAACTGTAGAAACTTCACTACCTGTTGGTTCAGTGCTAGTCCTTAAAACAAATGGGGCAGACGTCGCCAAACATTTTATTCTAAGGGTGCAACACCGTAGGGTGTCTGTGACCATTCGACGAATGGACAATAGTAAAATGCCATGTGGATTTCAACCAGATCCAGAATTGAAGGAATTGCCACCATACAAGCTATGAGAGGGTTGTACCTCTAAGTACATGGAAATGGAACTCTTGCCCTGGAGCGTGGCTTAGAAGGTCTACTCGATCAGGAGCTTGTCACACTAGGAACAGACATTTAGAGGGTTCATTTCTATTTTACTGCACTACACTACAGCAGATATGATATGTATCAGACATGCTTAGCCTATGATACGTACATGGCATGGAACATCTATGGATGTACTTTGATGCAGTTACATGTTGTACTTTTTGAGGCATTGGCTTATATTCGATCTATAACATTTATTGGAACAGATTAATGAAGTTTCTTTCAGAAATTTATCTTTTTGTCAATTGCATTTTTGTGCAATGGATAGAAGCCACGAACCATGGAACCACGCGTTGGTTCGAAATTACAATGAACAAAGAACAAAACAACAAAACAAAAAAGTTGACGATAATAAAATTTAATAAAAATAACAAACAAGAAAACAACAAAACAACTCTCTTTTTTAAAAAAATAAAATCAACCAACTAAAATTAAATTGTTGAAAACATATTTTGAAAATAAAACATGATAAAAACAATTAGAAAAGAAAATAAATCAGTTGAGTTGATTCTCTCAATTTCGAGGTCTCTTACGCTTTGCTCATGGAGCACGACTATCTTTGTCTGCACTAATTCTCCCAACATCCCTGTAGAATTTCACGTTCTGCACAAAACCTCACAAAAATTTCACAAATCTTCTTCAACAATGTCAATCGTTTCACACGACACATATATGTTGACCCCAATTTTGGTTTGCTTACCTCACTTTTGGTTGAGGTCTAGTTTTTCCTCTTTAATAGCCTAGGGTCTAGCCATAAGACTTTTCCATTTAACTATTCCTAGAAAACTAGACTTGGAACCCTCACCATTGGAAATTCTACCCTCTTCTTTACTCAACTTGGAGTTCCACATATTGCTCTCAACCTCTAAATATTTAGTAGGTGGGCTAACTGTGGGGAAACTCAAGATGAGTCACCCTTAGGATTGCTGAACCTTAGGGCTGACCCTGGGTCTTGGTCTGGAGCTAAGGCATTCACTACACTCATCTACACCCACATTCAACTCAAACTTCAGTCTAGATCCCTTGACCTTTTAGGATACTCATGTAGATGGTCCCCTAAACCTGCTAGCCCTAGGGCTATGGTTTGGCTAAGACCACTATGCAGAGGACCCAAAATGGGGCTTCCTTTGGTCCATGTCTTATTGGTGATGATTGGTGCCTCAACTCTACCAAAATACCCATCTTGGCCTTTTGACCCCTAAGGCACCCCCTAATTACCAAAATACCCCTCTTTGGCACAAAATCCCAAAATTCCAAAAATTCCCATAAAACCTCAATAAATCGAAAATATTCCCAATTTCATTTCTTTCAACTAACACATGGCTCAATTTGGCCAATTTGACCATCTTTAACGAAAATCCCCAAATTGCCCTTTAAAGACACAAAATTCACAAAATCCATCTCAAATATCCACCAATTTGATCTTAATTGACCATAATTTCAATCCTAAACTCATATTCACTTTTTATATGACCAAACTAAACCAAATCCAAGCTGAATGGGTCCATGATTCGAGCCCAATTTTAATTTGGGTCAAAACCCCAATTTTGACCATATGACTTAATCTC
>NW_018254021.1:2215-3277 GCF_001263595.1 Phalaenopsis equestris | reverse complement strand
TCCCTATTGACTATTTATAACAATCAATTTGGACCTAGCCCAAGGCTAACCCAAGCTAGACCCAAGCCTAGCCCAACATGACCAAATTGATTAAAGTTCAAAATTTCTTCAAATTGACCTTTCAATTGGGCTCAAAACCATTTTCATTCTTCACCAAATTTGTTCTTTATGATAATCTACACAAAATGAAATAATCAATTAAGCCAATTGACATGGATAACCTAGCCCAAACCCAAGTTTTGGTCATTTGCACCCACTTGGACCCATGCACTAAATGTGACCTAACCACCTTAAAGCCACCAAATTAACTCCACCACAGCCATTAGTTGGACTAGTGACCAGTCCAAACACCATGAAACCACCGAACTAAAGTATTAAGGGATCTTATTTCCAAAAATGCACATGCTTAAGATATCTTTGCCAAATCCAAGCACATTTGCATTAAATTGCTGCGATAGATTCCTCTGGGCTCTCTGAGCTCCTAGCCACCTCCCCCTGGCCGGTCGGCCAGCCAAGTGGCCGGAAAAGCCCAGAACCGAGAGCCACCCCCATGGCATCTCACCCAAATAAAACCTAGAGGCCATCTCATCCAAATTAAACAATGGAGCTCCTCTGCCCTCCACCTAAGCACCACATTACACCTCCTAATTAGACAAGACAGCAACCATAACCCCATTTTTATAAAAGGCCACCTCCATGGCCATTGATCTAAGTGCTGAAAATTTCTCAGAGAGGCCTCTCCAAACTTCACACGGAGCTTCCCTAAGATCCCCTCAGTGCATCCCAACCATTTTTCCTCACCCATTCCCTATGTCGGAGCTCAATTTTGAGCTTGAAACCTTGCCAAAAACCAGGACAGAACCCAATACACCTCCACACTCCACTAAACTTCAATTCCTTGTACCCACACCTTCGCTAGCCACCTCCCTCTGGCCGGCCGGCCAGCCTAATTGCCGGAAAAGCCCAGAAATAAGAGCACTCCCATGGCACTTCACCCAAATCAAACTATGGAGCTCCTCTGCCCTCCTCCTAAGCACCACATTACACCTCCTAATTAGCCAA
>NW_018254021.1:0-407 GCF_001263595.1 Phalaenopsis equestris | reverse complement strand
TTTTGGCCTATTTTAAATATTTAAATAATTAAAAATTCATAAAAATCACAAAAATAATAAAACTCATGAAGATGTTCTAAATTGCTTCCTAATCACTTAGGAACAATTAGAATATTTTTCCTGATTTTCTAAATAAAGATAATTATTTTCAAAGCTTAAAAATAATTTCTTAAAAGACTAAAAATGAGTTTTCACTAAAATAATTCCAATAAATCAAGGAAAAATTAGAAAAATGTAAAATTTGCTCCTCTAAGTTCTCTGACCCTGGGGAGATTTTTAAAAAATATAAAACTTAATTTTAACCACCTAAAATATTTTATTTTTATTAAATAGATCAGAAATTAAAATAATTCTAATAAATCACACATTATACAAAAAATTATGAAATTTGATCGAAAGGCTTCTCT
>NW_018254020.1:0-1714 GCF_001263595.1 Phalaenopsis equestris | reverse complement strand
ATATTTAGCTTTAGCTCATAGTTATCTCTCATCTCCTTCTTGTCGAGAAGTCTATCTAAATTTTTTTAGAGTGATTATTTAGAATATTTAGTCAAAATTATATTGACGCTGCATAAAATGAAATGTGTTAAATCATAGATATTTTTTTCTCATTTTAGTGCCTTAATAATTTCAAAATATAGTGTTCTTAAACTCCATGCTTTGAAATAAGCAAAATCAAACAATTGAATATCTTTTTTTCAAAATGAATATTTTATTTTTTTGTTAAAATTACTTTGAAGTGGGTAAAGCTCAAAACATTTTACATTGAGTTAGCTAGTGCTCCTAATCTTTTAAATGCTTGACACTGCTAGAATATATTTGTGGTGCTTAAATTATAGTTACTTTGTGATTTTGCATGGTTCAAATTTCTAACTAAGTTTCTCAAATTTATTCAATCTTTTTGGTTATAATTCTTGCATTTATTATTTTCCTTTAAAGAAAATATGTGATTCTTTTAAATGATTTACATATGTTGTATTTTACTATGCGCTAGGAAGCCTTGAGCTTGCTGTCTTTATGATGGTCTTTAAAAGATTTCAAATGCACACGTTGTTTAGTTACTTGATTTTAATTATTTTTTTGAGTTTTTTTTTTTTTTTTTTTTAATAATTCGGAAGTTTATTTTCGTGGCCGGTGATTCTTTCGGCTTGAAGCTGTCCCCACCTCCAACCTACCAACGGACAGGATGCGCCCACTTCATTATCGTACGGTGATAAACAGCATGCGGTGGTTTTAGGATTTCCGTTTTCAACCCTCGTTTTGCCGCACGTGCAACAGCACCGACTCAAGCCAAAGGCCAAGCACGCGCACCGTGTGGAGCCCACTTACTACACCTCAGATCTACCCTTACCAAATCATGAACCTGCATTGGGACCATTATTCGAAACCAGCTCTTGGTTGTATTCCGCTTTAATGAAATGCTAAAGGTGGGAAAGAGGGTGAAAGTTTTTAATTATAATTAATAAATATTCTCCCTTTTATCTAATTTTTAGTTTAAAAACTTGGGGTATCGAATGAGACGATATAATATTTGTTGTCTTGATATTAATGAAGTAATAGCGTATGAAACAAAGCTAATAAGATATTTTATTGAGCTTAGGAATGATTATTTTAGCACTTGTCTTACATCATAGCAATTAATTATGATGGTCAAATAACTCTTTGTTGTTTATGTTGAATTATTTTAGGATGTAATGTCTTGTAAGATCTGTGAGTTATGTTCAAATTCTACTAATAGCGAACTGAATATGGAGAAGAAAAAGAGAGGAGCTGCCCATGGGAATAGAGAGTCTTACCTCCCCTCCCCCTTTTCATTTTTATTTTTGGCCTCTATTTATAAACTTCATGGTGTGTTTTTTTTACGAGATAAAAAGATATATAAATGTACATAAATTTAATTCATATATAACAGTTTTAAGTTATATCCAACAGTTTTATGTCATATCCAACAATTTCATGTGATGTCATGCCATGTAGTTGAACTTAACAGTTTGTCAATTCGACAATTAGTTAGTTTGACTAGCTCTACAACTAAGCAATTCAACAAGTTCTCTTGCTAGGCAATTCAACCAATTCTTCTGCTAGACAAGTCAACTAGTTTTTCAGTTAGGTAGAGTTCTCTTGTTATGTAGTTCAAGCAATTCTTCTGCTAAGCAGTTCAACCAGTTCGGTA
>NW_018254019.1:0-9876 GCF_001263595.1 Phalaenopsis equestris | reverse complement strand
GACTAGACCTCACTAAAAATGAGGTCAACAAGATGATAGAAATCTAAGGAGTAAATATGATAGTAAATCATTCACCATTCTTTTTGCATAAAAAATATGAAATTGTAATTGGAAGAATAGTTGAGATTTGGAAGAAATTAAGAGTTTAAATGATGATTAGGAGCATGGATTTAAAGATCAATAGACTTACATTTAGGTCCGTTAAGCTTTGAATAAACTTAAACCCAATTGTTTTAACTAGGATTGAAGCACATTTCACACCCCTTTTGTCAAATTTATAGGTTTACCCTTAGATCTTAAGAGCCTAATAGCGAGTTAAGCTTGATCTAAAGATGTCCGAGGATCATTTGAAAGACACTTAATTGAAGATAGACATTTTAGAATACTTCAGGCTCAAACTAAAGTGTAGGCTTCCTAGGTCTTAAGAGCACACCCTGAGAGAGAGTTCATCATCCTAATTTTCAAATGAATCTAAGAAGTCAGACATCTGACCTTAGTTCATAAGTTAATTAGGACACTAGACACGATGGTGCACTAGATTGTGATTCATGACTGATTTAATTAAATCAAATAATGAAATTCTTGTCTTAACTTGACCAAAGCTGAAATCCAATGTTTCAGGATTTGAGTTTGAGTCTTACACTCAGATCCTCCTGGTAATTGGGGATATTGTATTTTGTTTTATTTGTTTGTCTTCTTCCTACGATTTGTCTGCTTTCTCAAGTTTTTCGGGTCATGCTTTCTCCTTTTGCACAACGCATGCCAGTTAAACTTAAGAGAGCAGCAAGACTCCCAAATATACATGTTTGATTTACATTACAGTATTTTATTTCTTAGCACGTTATACTTTTCCTCCCGTCATGTATACTGTTTTGCATAGCCTACTGTACCATTTTCTAGTCTGTTATATTGTAGTCTGTTATGTTATTTTTCTAGCATGTATACTGTTTTGCATAACTCGTTATACTGTTTCTTTAGTTTGTTATAGTATTATCCTGACATGTAATATTGTTCCTTTCTAATATTATTTCTTTCTTCTTTTATATATCACACGATTTATCTGCTTTGATATACACTATGCCTTAGTATAGGATAGCATAATGGTTAGGTGCATTTTCAAAACTAAAACTAAACCCGAAAATGCTACGACGAAGAGCTTGGAGCGAACAGCATGGGCAGCACGACGAGGAACAACTTCAAAATGGATCTGCAACATCAAAACACATTCACATCACCTATCACCCTCTTTAATTTAAATGACAACCCATAGGATCACCTTTTAGGTTTTTTACACAACCATGTTGTGTAATTATAAGTCATAACACTTTAGGATTCCGAGGTTACCGTCCGGTAAGGTGTAAATCCTCCTATTTTTTTAGGTTATTTGCACGATCAGATATCGTGCGAATATAAGTCCTAAATTTTAAATAATTTGTAGGATTGAAATATTAAATAAGCATCATCTCAAATACATAAAGTCAAACAATAGGATAGTTGGGAGGTCGCCGGGGTTCTCCCCGGATCCGTGATATCCCCTACTCTTTTCCTTTGAAGTCCTTAAAATAACTGTCCTTATTTTGAGATATTCCCATTTGATTTTCTCATGTCCAATCTTGAAAACCTAAACTTTGAAATCTTGAAGGCAAAACCACTGATCTTAATCGAGAGTTTTCTTAAGTGATCCTGGTCATTTAAGATGTAATTAACTATAGGAGCATGCCTCTATAAAAAACTTGAAACCCAGATAAAATAAACCTTATATAATTTTTATATTAGGTAGGGGAACTTGTTGACCTCATAAAAAATATTTCGCAGACCAAACGGATGTCACAAATTTTTTAGTTTAGATGATTGAGCCCACTACAAATAATATATTTATTTTTCGGGATAAGTGTATTGCTTGTGGTATCGTGCTTAGTCATCCAAACTATTCAAAATGTGAGACTCATTTGGTCTCACGTATTTTTAAATCAAAATATTACTTTCAAAAATCATATTCATATCAAAACTATTTTCATATCTTCTAATATTTTTCAAAACCAAAATTAAAACAGCCGACACACACATTAATATTTCAATAGTTCACAACCTATAGCTCCTAATTTGCAATCAATAAACATACATTCCCATACTGACTCTTCTTGTGGGCAAAACATGAATGATACTCAAGCAAATATTCTTATTGACATGATTGCAAATATTCCCAAAAAGAGGACTTAAGAAAAATTTTAATTATAATAATTTTAAGAAACTTTTTTAAAAGAGGAAAAGAAAAAACTTCAAAATTTTGGAAAGACTTCATAATAGTAAAATAGACAAATAGTTGAAAATATATGACAAAGTATTGTAAAAATAAGGTTGATGCAACAACTCGACATAAAAAATATGGGTGACACTTCAAAATAATCTTCTGATCATTCTAGAGTATCACATTTTTCCTATTTAGCCTCGGGACTAAGAAATTGATCCAAATTGATTCAGAGACTAAATTATAATTAATCTTATATAGTTGAGAGACAAAGATGAGATCAGTTTAGTTTCATAACTTCTACAAAAGGAACATTTTGGATCTATTTTGTAAAATTAAAAGGCTAAATTTGAAAAATGTGACACTCTATAACTAAATTGGCTACACTCAAACATTTGGGGTGTCAAAAGTATTTTTGGGATTTAATCTAAAAAGACATTTTAAAATTTGTCCAAAAAATTTAAAAAAAGGGAAAGTGCATGTAACTAGGATAACCAACTCTTGATATAGTAGTGGGAGTGGGGTGCAGTGTAAACTTGCAAGTATGACCATACTAAATTAGATATTAGACCTCAAAGAATCATGATTAAAGAATTATCTTTCTTTTTCATGAAGTATGAAGCATACCACGAGTGATAGCCCAACAAAATTGTGTTAGCTTTTATGAAATTAAGAAGAAATAATTGAAAATGTTGTTGAGTTTGAATGATTGACAGGAAAATAAACTTATGAATGTTAATGAAAAAATACATATATAACTATCGGTGAACATTTTATTGATAATAAGTGGAAGTTAAGAAAGAGTGCCTTAAATTTTATTGATGATAGTCTTCCAGATATAGCTCATGACATTTACAATGCTCTTTAAAAATGCTTGAAATATGGGGAATTAAAAGTAAAACCTCTAGCTTGACCATAGATTCCTATGATGATAACACAATGATAACTTTGTAAGATATCATTACGTTACAAAAGAAACAACCTTTGAATGAGAAGCTAATTCGTGAGACACGTTGCACATACATAATAAATCATAAAGTGCAGGATGAACTTTCCAGATAACCCATAGAAGGTACAAAATTTTTAGACCTTAAAGTGCAAAATTAATATATCCAGTGATATCTCAAAGAAACTCCAATTGCAAAACAAGATTTAATCAAAGGTTGTTGTACTAATGAAAGCAATATATATTAGACTTTCATGTGCCTTACAGTTTAGAGGCGTGTTTCCCCGCTATCAAGTTAGAGATTCATCCTAAATCTATCATCCAAGTGAAAAAAATCAGAATATGGCTGAAAGGGGGTTTGCTCTTTTTTTGTGTTAATTTTATGCGGTTACTAACATAAATTATGTGTTCAAATAATTTAGAGTAGCCAAGTATAAGACAATTTGGTCATAAAAATTTCTAAGCAAGCTAAATATGAATCTCTCTCTCTCTCTCTCTCTCTCTAGTCAAATTTGAAATTGTAGTTTTGTCAAGCCATAAAAAGTCTACCCACAGCGTAAACAAACTTGACATTGATAGACGGTTTGGCAAAGGAATTGAATGCAAATAGTCACATAAGATTAATAATTTGTTCTCTCTTTTATCTCTCTCATGTGCCATACATGAAGTTTGTTTAAGTGTGACTGGAGCAAAATAGGGCATTTTCATATATATAATATACTAAAAAGGTTGGTTTTTGTATTCAGGATGATTGTAATGTTTTAATGTGAAATTTGCAGCATGAACGAAAATATTTCACAAAAGGAGCAAAAGAGCATGCGTTCAAAGATTTCCACATAAAAATGAACTGAAGCAAAAATTAAAAGAACAATTACATAGAGAAAAAAAGAAAACTAATTTTGTTCAAAAAATCATAACGCACCTTAAGATTTTCAAGCAACTTCATATAAAAGTAGGTATCTGGAGAGAAACTCGACTGCAATTTTCTTCTCTAAAAATAAGATTTACATGAACTAAAGTTCAAATTCTTAAATAAACAACAAAAAAATATGCATTTATAAATAATAAGTGACATAACTAATTAATTATAAATTTGATAAGTTATTGAAAATAAACACACATAATTTATGACACTTTTCAAATTTTAAGTGTTACTATTATAAATAAAAAAAATTAGAATACTAATTCTTTAAATATTTAAGATCTGTGCTAGATAAAGATTTGATTTTAAGAAAATATAAGCGAGGATGAAAGATTAATGGATCACATACCGTATGTAATGGAAAATAAAAAAACTAGATCAAAATATTCTGATCCAGTTTTTTTTTCCATGCGCGTTCAATCTCAGCCCTCACTTCTCAAAAACCGTAGTCGATGTCCGTGTCGTTCTGGTTGGTAGACTTCTTCATCAGGCGGCCATGTTCGTCGTAGCGGTCGAGGTTGTCACAGGGCTCCGGGAAGACAGACCCGAAGACCCGTCCCTCAACATACGAGCACTGGAAAACACGCTTCTTCTTGTAACTCAAACCCACAGACATATCCCTCAGAGTCACCCCGCGCACCGGTATCTCATCGCTGCCACTGATGCGCACTGGCACACGCACCTCTCGCCCGTGCACGCCCACGAATGAGGCCGCCACGGCCGGCGGCGGTCTTGATGCGGACGCCGCGCCGCGATTCCCAGACGTGGATGTCTTCCATCGTTATGTTTGAAACGCCGCCGGACATCTCACTGCCGATCGATAGACCCGCGCTGGTAATGGAAGGAAAGTGAGAGTTAGAAATGAAGTTAAGATTGGGGTGGTTCGTTAGGGTTATTAGGGTTTCAGAAAAGGTAAACCTGACGACGGATCGGAGGGTGACGTTGCGGATTAAGATGTTGGTGGAGGGGCGGCCGTAGGCTATGCCGTACTGATCCCAGCCGCTCTTGATGGCGATACCGTCGTCGCCCACGCATATGAAGCTGTTCTCTATCACCATATTCTCGCAGGAATCTGGCAAATATATTGTTTTAGCATTTCATTTTTAACGCACTGTCGCAATGTGCTTTTTCATGCAATATTGTGCAGTGCTTTACTGCTTTGCTATGTTTTGATCTACGATTAATTAGATAAAATTTTGCTAATTATATTAAAATTATTCTTTAAATTCTGCAACAATGACAATTGCCATAGATGTCAGCACAAACTCGCATGCATACAACAATCTTCGATTTCACCCTTCGATGGCTTCAGGCCCTCAATAATATAATAAATTAATAATTATTTAAAAAAAGTTATCTGTTTATAAAAAGTTAACTTAAATCATTTTTCTAGGAAATCTTATTTAACTTTTATGCACTTTCCCAAAGCATGTTGGACAAAAGACTGCAATTGATTGCTTGAGGTCGCAAATAAATTTGGAGAACAATGAATTTATTCAGATTTGTTGATCCTAATTAAGGCTTCGTTTGAAGCATTTTCGCCGTTCAACGAACTTCTTTTGAAATAAGCATTGGTGAGACGGAGGTCCTCCACCGTTCAAAATGATGAAAAATTGACGTTCTTGCAAATAACTTCCGAAGACGCTCCGCTGGCGTTGCTTCACCAAACAAAGACTTTCACAAGTGTCGGTGTTCACTGCAACACAATGAAGGTTCATCGTCTTCTCAAACGAAGCTTAACACGGCAGAGAGAAGGAGAGGGGGATGCATAGTACTAAATAGTAATTTGGAATATTGATTAGCTCCTTATGATAAATGATCACCTATTTATAGATAAGAGGGGTATGTGTAATTATATGTTTGCACCTGCTTTAATGGGGGCGTTACATGTTATTTTGGGTATTATACAGATATAAGCTTGTGGGGCAAGTACCACTCGGTTGGCTATGCTAGATTAATGTTGTTGGTCGACCATGGGCTGACTTTGGGTCAGCCGGATTTAGCTTGGTCGGCTCAGTTTTGTTGGCCGACAATCCTGCTCCTATTTTTAATTCTTGATCCTTGAATAAAGTGCTCTGGTCAGGTTATAGCACAGATGGTGAAGCACCTTAATCTAATAGGTAGCTCACTCATAGTCTGACAAGGTCCTCCGGAATGTTGTTGAACATAACAATTATCGATCCCTGTGTTATGAGATATACACCAGTTGTTGTGGTATATATATAGAAATAAAATAGGAGAACGATCTTTTGATGAAGCGAAAAATAAAATGAAAAAAATTCACACCAGAAAACAGTAACACAACAGAACACACAGATTTACGTGATTCGGCAAATTACCTACGTCCACAGAGTTGCAGAGGATTTTACTATTTGAGGAATTTACATCAGTCGATCGTCTCGACTTACAAGAGGAATCTCTCAGTTCGTTGCCCTCTCTTCTTCTTTCTCTGTTCTTCTCTCTACACCGAGATACACTGAAGAAACTCTACACCAAGATACACCGAAGAAGATAAACTTACAAGAGAAATAAACTCAATTTCTCTTCTGTCACAAACCACCAAGAAGAAATCAAGGGAGAACGATATTCTTCTTCTTTGTTTCTTCTTCCTGCTGCTGTAAGGAAATACTCCTTGCACTTCTCTTTCTCTATCCCGAGGAAATATTCCTCTATCTCGAGGAAACTAAAGAAGAACACAAAAGGATGTGGGCGAGCCGCTCCTTTCTAACGTTAAACTGGGAGCGAGAGAGGTTGAGCGGGGTGAAGCGAAGCTTTGCTTCGCTGAAACAAGAACATCAAAGGCGGGAGCAGTTGGCGCGACATTTCGCGACAGAGGAGAGGGGTCGCGACCTTTCATCAGAGTCGGGAGCGGGATTGGGTGGCGGGACTGGATTGAGCTCCACACCAACACCTTGGCCTTTCCAATAGGGTCACATAAAGCATCAGTGAGGTGGTTGGGGATGCTGAACTTTCCCTTCGGTTCAGGCCGTAACGAGAGATAAATTGGCGCTTGTAATAGCTACTATTGTAGTATACTAGTGCATATGCTAAGACTTGATTTTGGGATCTGATAAGCCTTGCATGCTTATTTTATGTCTATTAATTTTCTTATAGTTTTTGGAATTGATTTGATGCTTAGTTTATTTATCAATTTTTAGCAATTTTGTGTCATGTTTGATTTATGAAATGTCTTTATCAGATTATGGAGTACTATATTTTAGCATATTTTTACTTATTTTTATGAGTATCATAAATAAGATGTTTTTGTTAGAATTTTCTTTTTTAAGGATTTAATACATCCTTATATGAATGAACTTTCTAAATCCATTTAGTGTGTTTTGCAAATCATTTTCACAATCTTCTAGACATGTTTTTCTATTTATTAATTATTTTTTAATAATTTTTGAAATCATATATTTCAAGATATAAATAGATTTATATAAAGTTTATATATAAAAACATAACAATAAAAACAATCATTTATATCCTTCTAAACAAAATTAGTTATTATGCATAAGTATCAGAAGCCATTATCTGGAGCCCTCATCATACATTTTTCATTTTTTTCCCATTCTCCAACAGAGATGCGTAGAGAAAGTATGAGAGAAAAAAATAATTTTAGAGAGAGAAAGTCTAATTCAGGGGTCATAAAGCAGATTTAGGGTTTTTTTGGGGCAGCTGCAGCTTATCCACCTTATCATGATAATATGCTGATCAGCAACTGATCCAGATAAGCTGTCTGTCTGTTTGGTTTGTGCGTTTAAAAAATAATTTATTTTGGATAAATGATTATTTTGCCCATGTTTTGGATAATTTGTTTAGCTATTTGGTTTGTGCGTTTGAAAAACAGCTGATTTGTAGATTTTTTCAGATTTTTGTTGTATGAACAAACAAATTCAAAAAAGTCTTATATGAATTTTGATAGGGTTAAATCCTTCCCCCCACCCACCACCCCTTTAAGGGGCTAAATTTTGCTTCATATGAGTAGCATGTAAAGTTTGAATGCATCACCAAAATTCATAAAATTGTACCAAATCAAAATGATATAACAAATGGAAGCGATGTTACGAGAAATGTATTGAAGACGTGATTGTAATTGTTTGGCTATGAAGAATTTATGGATTAATTTTCTTTATCACCCTCTTCACCAAACAAAAGCTTATCTCCTTCAAATAGACCATCATTCAATTTCCCACTTAACCATTCATTGCCATCATCCATGACAATCAAAGGTATGGGTTAAATACCTTTATCTCTAACTCAAAACCTTATCATATTTCAAATAGATCAAAACCTTGGAGAAATTAAGATCTATCTTGCATCTTATTAATATGCAATTATTTACTAAAACAATTAGTATTTTATTATCGATCAAGGAACACTTTCACATTGTATTTGCGTGTTGAAAAACACTCTCATTATATTCACATCCAGATGAACCAAATGAAGGATGAAGTTGTTGCTCCAATTTGTCATCAGATCTAACTCTGATTATGAAGACGTTCTTATTTAAGAGGATTCCCCACATGAAGGCTTTTCTTATTTGAAGAATGCGACTTGATAGCTTTAGGAATGATTTTTAAATTATGCAATTCTGTTATTTCCAAACCCAAATTAATTCGGTATGGAATGGCAAATTTCAATCAAAAAATGCATCACCAACATAATGTTCTCCTAAACTGCTAAACTAAGCATACAATGTGAAACATATGCAGATGTAAACCAGCAAGCAATGGAAAAGAGAGAAATTTGGATGCCAAGTCTAGCCATCACATTCATCTACAGACCATTTTCACCACAACCTTGGTAATTAGATCTAGCACCCGGGAAGCAGAGGGGAATACCTGAAGAATGGGAAAATATGGCCGCGAGTTTGTCTTTGGAAGACAGTTTAATGTCAAGTTCCCCCTCGATCTTCCTCGCCTCCTTCCTTAGCTCCTCCCAATCGGATTCCTGAAGCTCTAGACTGGCATCCATCATATCGACGTCCACTTCTTATACCCTTCTTCTCCCTAGCGTTACCCAAGCGGCACCAGTGTCCGACGACGAGCAAGAAGAGGAATCCCTAACGAGGAACAGGGGAAATGTTACGGTAGTGAATCTTTGCTTCCCTCCGCTCTTCGAAGCGTTCCGTCAGTCCCAGGTAAGGGGGTAAAAGGTGGAGGGCGATATATACCAGCGGTTATAGAGAATAGACAGAAAACACAGTTTTTAAAAATTGCCCTGAGAAACAAAAAAGTGAGGCGGTGTTTTGAAAATGTCATCGCACTTATAAGCTGTCCAAAACAGACCCTTAGTCCAACAGCCAGTTGGGGAGATTGTCCGGCTCTAGGTAGAATATAGCTAACCAACTTCAGATTTCAATTTCAGTGTTTTTTTTGTAAAATTTTGATATTTTATTTACCGAAATTTCCTACAAACTCAGATCTGCAGAGATTTAAAAACTTTTCATTGCTTAAGTTTTTATATTTTGTAGATTAGACCGTACTAGATATATCTCTATTAAGTATTTTGTGTTGTATAATATTTTCTATATTTTAGCACGTGTGTTAAACATGGCAAATATGTTATAAAACAATAAATGTTTTAAATATTATTTTGGACATTTCATAAAATTAGTTTTATAAATTTTGTTTGTCGATATTTGTAGATTTATTTCCCTTGCAAATTACATTATTACTTGTATCTACTGGTATGTACCATTTTCTATAACATATTGTAAAACTTGATATATCAAAATTATTATCATTTATATGCATT